>NC_071087.1:137965997-138265997 GCF_027358695.1 Spea bombifrons | reverse complement strand
TGTACCATTATCTATTTATAACAACATTCACAAACTTCCTATAGAAAAATCTATAACTGTATTGGCCCAAGTAAAAATGGAGTCCTTAGTAGAAATGTCTGAAGAAGAGACCTCTGAGGTCTTGAAAGTCTTGTATGGCTTTACATCATTGTCTCTCTTCATTGGACCAGTGGAGACAATGATGTGTAAAGCCATAAAAGACTTTCAAGACCTCAGCGGTCTCTTCAAACTATTTGACTGTTCTGTAATACATAATTATGACCTTTTAAGTAAATACAGAATAGGTAATTCAGGCCTCGTATTACTGCAGAGATTTGGTGTATACATGAATACCGAGGTGCAGATTTTATATTTCAGATTTTGTTTAAAGATTTTCTTTCTTATAAGCAAAGTAGGACTTTAAACAAAATGACAAACAGGAGACATCACGTTCCTCAGCTAATCCTGGATTTGTAATACCTGCCGTATGCTTCCCTGGCCTGGATCCTCAAGTTCAGATGTTCACTTAAATAGCCGAGCATTGAGAAAGCGGCATGGTCATCCCGAATCCGTTCTGCCAGGGAAAAAACAAAACGTAAGCTCGATACATACAAGGGGAGCCGCCATACAATTTGGAATAGTTGAACAGATCACCAAAGGAAAATCATGATATCGTGAGTTTTTCACATTCCACACTCAGAGGGGCAGCACTTTACCGGTACCGGTGGGCAACATGTACGAGTTATACCTGCCAGGAGAAAAATGGCTAATGTGGCAATTCTTGCCTTAGGGGAGACTCGGTCATCCCACAGGGGACACCTTAAACCTGACAAATCATGGCACAAGCCGTTAGGATTGCTGCTCCCTTACAGTCATAAAAATAGTTTTATCATAAATCAGTAGGCGTTTCAAGAGTCAGAATAGTAGTATTTGTAATTATAATAGTAAAACAATACTTAAAATCGTATCAATATATTTTCCCGCAGGGAGCTCAGACGTTCCACGTTCCAGTGTCTTCTATGAGAAAAGAAATGCAGTAAGAAAGTACCATTTTCTAGTTACCTGTATATTTAGTTAAAGCGAGGTGTGCAGCAGTGACGGCATTCATCTGCACAATGCCATAACGATACAGATCTGTGTTCCTTTTGCTTTTATCTTGAAGAGTTGTACAGACCCACTGTGCGTATCCCTTCGCGCCCTCCTCCTGTATAACGACATTAAAGATCTCAACTGAGAAATGGGAAACAAATTGGGAGTTATGAATTAAAAGCAGCCGTTGACCTGACTCTAATATACGGAGGGGAGCAGGATGCTATATGTAAAGGTTCTTGAAAAAAGAATGACTTTTTAAAATTCTCTATTTATGACCGCTCTGGATAGTAACGTCAAGGTAAAAGTGGCAGAAATGTCTAGTGCGATAATGTAATAAGACCATGTGAACCAAATGTTGGGCCCAATCAAACCTCATACGCACACAAGGTCTTCAAAGTTGACATAATGTATCATATTGTGAAGTTCCAGTTCCCCCTGGGTACTTTTATCTTTGGTTCAACGCTCTGACAGGTTTTATTAATTAATAAAATATTGTTAATACAGAGTAAAATATTGACTGGGTTACTAACCTAAGCAATGTGAGATTTTGAGGCAATAAGGACTTACATGCAGGAGGAGCTCCGTGGTGTGTCTAAAAAGATCCATGGTTTCATAGCTTCCAACAACCTCTGCTATCAACGCCTAGTGAAATAGAAAATGATATTTAAAAACAAATGACTAACCAGTTGCATCTCCCATACAGCAATAGTCTGAACCGACGACTAATCAGGTTAATAACTGCTACAGGGAATCAATAATGATTCATTCTGTCTACAAGTCTCAAAGAACAATAACAAGGTTCGGTCTCAAAGACATACCTGCCCGATCCAGCATCTCACATACGATGGCTCAAGGGACTGAGCTACATTGAAGGCTTGGTGGCTCAGCTGAACACAAAATGAACACGCAGCATTAAAATACAACAAATTGCTTACAGATCATAAAAATGTGCTTTCAATGACTCAATCTATTGCAAAAAAATACATTTATGTCAACATCAAAGCAACACACAGGCATGATAACACCTCTCGAAGTCACTTCAAAGCAGGAAGAGCTGATATTTTAGAATCTCCTCCCGTATACCTTGATGGATCTAAAACCTACTATTGCACATGCGATGAGACCTGGAATTATAGATGAATCCTGTGGACCGGGTCTGAGAAACACTAGTGACTAATGAACAGCAATAAAGTGGAGAAAGCAGCAGGAAGATTGGTTGCCATGGTGTTAGCTCTGAAATTTCACCTAAATACATGCTGCTTCAAAACGATAGTTTGTTACCTACTTAAACTCTGGGAGTCTTACGGCAATCACGATTGCTGAAAAAGATGACAAAAAACACGACTACGTTCTTCATACGTGCGGGAGGCTTCCTTACCTCAATACTCTCATTGACCAGGTATAAGGCACCCAGATTTGTCCACGCCGCAACATTCTATGGAGTAAAAGGAGAGCTATTTACAATGCTGCCCCTTAAACCCCTTTCAATAACTAAATAGCAATCAATATAATCAGGACACAAAATGAAGCACTCACATTCTGTTCGCATTGGATGGATTTGATGAAAGCATGTTGTGCTAAAGCGTGGTTATTGATACCTGAAAAACACGGATTACGTGAAGTTAAGATCAGAGCATTTTCGATTGGGTGAGCTCTATAACAAGCACCAGAGTCAGCTAAACATAAACATGTTCCATGCACGTACGTGTGTGTGTGTGTGTGTGTGTGTGTGTGTGTGTGTGTGTGTGTATGAATGAATGAAACATGGTGAGAAATAATGTTATCACGCCCTACCCTTGTACTTTAAACAGAAACTGTACTAAAAAAAAGTACCGTATTTGCTCGATTATAAGACGACCCTGATTAAAAGACGACCCCCCAAACCTGAATATTAATTTATGAAAAAAAGAAAAAGCCTGAATATAAGACGACCCTATAGGAAAAGTTTTACCAGTAAATGTTAATTCATATGTGAACAATTTTTTTTTTTAATAAAAGCTATGATTGAGACAACCCCCGCTTCTAACCACACCTCCTCCCGGCTGCAGTGGAAGTTGTGTACGCGAATCGCGTAGAGCTCTACACACTGCCCGGATTACGCACCGGGGACTCAGAAGCTCCGGTAAGTTTGGGGGGGGCAGAAGGATCCAGGTCCCCTGCATCACTGCGGGAGATCTGGATCTTAGTCTCATAGTCAGACCTAGTTGAGGTCTGATTATAAGACGACCCCGATTATAAGCATTTGCTCTGGAAAAAACCTCGTCTTATAATCGAGCAAATACGGTAATAATAAAAAGACTGTAAAACATGTATAAGGCTGTGATAATTTCAACTCCGGGTGCTTGTTTTAAGAGACTGATGTAAAAGCTATGTTTATGGGGCTTTTTCTAATTACAGCTTCTGCCATAAAATAAAAGGGAATAAAACAACTTGAAGTACCTCAATTTGAGTTTAGGGATTTTAGGAGCAATTTTGTAATTTCTGTAAAATACCAGACTGTCACTTACCTTTGGAGGAAGAAATAACACCCAGAACATTCCAGTACTGGTAATTACCGCTGTCCATCATCACAGCCTTTTTAACACACTGAATTTAAAAAAAGAAAAAAAAAATCTTACTCTATTCTATTGTGTTTGGACATGCGATAGCATATTTCTTGAAGGAAAAAAAGGAAGGCAGCGATGAATGGAAATATTCCTTAAAGGTGCTTTTCTACCTACTGTGCTGAAATAAACAGTGTTTTTAAATAAAAGGCAGCATTAGCATCTGCTGAATACCCAAACCCTTCGCAAAACAGTTTGCCTCAGTCATAGTTTTCGTCATGCAGGCACCGATTGCTTATTGTCATAGAAACTGCAAAAAGCTTCTTAAAAGTTTTCTCCTGCTTTTATGCGATTAAACCTTCAGGCAAAATAATAAAATGCCTTAACAGGTAAGGTTTAATCGCACCTGGTGCACCTAATGTTTTTTCAGAGGAAAAATTCAGGAGCCATCAAGATGAGTCCTTTGGCAACACTTTTATAACATATTTCCTTCTACAGCTATGGGACTTTTCATTTACATAAAAGATATTTGCACACTTCTATACACATCAATCCAAGCTCCTACCAGCACAGCACCTCTGGGTCCTGTGACTGCCGGCGGAAGGATCATGGCACAGCAACTCTGACCCTTTTGTCTGCTTCCTAGGGACCTCAACAATGGGCTGCAAATGAGTCTTACTGGGCAACCTTGTTACATGAAAAAAGAAACGCCCTCTGGCATAGCTGACCACACTCCAGATAGAGATGCACCAGATCGGCTCCCACATGACCCAGCACTACAAGTACTACTATGCCGTACAGGTCCATTGCCATTAGGAGCCCTAAGGCAAGTGCACCTTTTGCCCTGTTATTCATCTGTCCCTGGGAACATTAAGGCAGGGGGTTACTTACTAGTCAAACGCTTGATACTTTGATTAAATATAGCAATGGCATTCCATGGGATGTATCTATGAGATACATAATGAGGTTCCATGGAATAGCATTGTAGTTTTCTCCAAGTTGCACACCAAATATGAAATCTCACACTACAACTCACTTGTATGATAAAACCCAACGACTAACCATTACCTGCAATGATTTTTCCAATAAGCCATCGGAGTTACTCTTTATAATGTCGGAGTCCCGTGCCTGGTAGTAGTAATTGATGCCAAGATCACACCACAGGTTCGCTGTGGGCTGGAGTTTGAGTGCACGGCCATAACACCTAAAAAAACATCCAGAAGCATGCTCATCAGCGAACTGCAGCATTAACGTTTTGTGATACTCTGGCACCCACATGGTTTTATGTTTAAAAAGAAAAGTAAGACCTTCCTACCTCCCCCCTAGTTCCAGGATTCCTGATTTGCCCATGATCTGTAGTCCCTCGTTCTGGCCAACCAGTGCCCCAGGGACATTCGCTTTGACTTTGGATGGTGAAACTCTATGTAAACAAGTGCAGGCGTCACCAAGTAGCTTCCACAAACACGAAAGGTCAGGACGTTGCTGGACGGCTCTGGAAAAACAAACACACATTTATGTACCATCTCATTTGCCCATCTTCTCTCTCTCTAACTCTCATTGTTGAGGTTTATTGACTTAAGGGAAAGTTGTCCACTATCAGGGTCTTGTGAGCTTTGGCGGTCCATATGGCCCTTTTTTGTGGATTGGGGTGTCGTGGCTGGCTTCCCCATTAGTGAATAAACTCATCCCCTCTTCCTTTCCTCTCTCTCCAGCCCCCTAGACATCTCTATGTTGTGCCTAAAGCGAATTATCAGATCGTGGGCAAGCTGTAGCAAGGGGTCTGAAAATGTTTATACAACTGGATGTCCTGAAATTCAACCTGATCTTAGAAACATGTGCTGCAGAATAAACAGAATGCATAAATATATACACTGAACTAACCTAGTTAGAAATTGTAATGATTTTTCTATGCAGTCCACTGCCTTTGCATCCAAAAAGTCCCCAAGAGCATCTTTTGCAAGCATTAGATGGCATTCACCTAGACCTAAGAACAAATAAGGAAAGCTAAACGTTATCTCTAGTTCAAAATATTACAAGAATATTCCACGCGTCATTTCACGCTACCTTTAAGCGCTGGTACGTATTCTCCAGATGTCTTTATGATTTGATGGTATTCAATTATTGCCTCTCTGTATGTCCCCAGGATTTGCTTGATAGATGCGATCTTGTACATGCTGTACACAGAGTCTGGACTTAGTTCGCTGGCTTTCATAAAGGATTTCAGAGCCGTTGTATAACCACCTCGGCTTAAATACGCTTCTCCCAAACATTCCCAGCAGTTTGCATCCTTGGGGTCCGCTCTCAGCGCAGCGTGAAAGCTACATTGGAAGAGAAGGGGATATTAGGCACGGAGAACCTGCTTGGAAATCAAAGACTCGTTAGGACCTTGCCATTAAAAGGGCTACCGATAGGAAAAATATGGTCTACATAAATTGTTTAAGACCTTTAAAGATGTCGTTCTACACACTCTTCCAGCACTATAAACAATATTCATAATACTGCTGAATGCCTACAACCTTCCCTGAAATAATTACTCAGTCATAAAAAATTTTACGTCCGTCATATTTTTCAGAGAATGCTTAAGGGACAAAACCAGTTGTAGGTCGTTACCTTAGAAGGTTTCATAAAAAGTACTCCTTTTGTCTTTATGTGATTAAACTTTTGAAAGGAAGATTAAAATGACTGATCTGCTAACGTTTATTTGCTTAACTTGCCAGAGAGCGTAATTAAGGTTGTCCAATAGGACAGCGCCTTTAAGGAATCGGACGACAGGCCTAGCCGCTAATGTTTGTATATTGATCAAAACACCCTGCTTTTATCAAGGCCCCAGAGTAAGACGGAGAACAAAAGCTGCAGCAATTAGTGCTCGATGAGAGATTTTTAATGGCATTAACCCCCCCATACACAATCCAGGCTTTAAATGGCCGCTGGTGCCCCATCATAACCAGCCTGTGTGCTGCCGCTAAAATCAATGATTTCCTGCTGTCAGGCAAAAAAAACATTAATGTCACTCTTCTGAGAAATTACAGAAGTCAGATCTGGCCTCTCTATAAACACCATGCGACAATTCCATCCATGCAATGAAACTTTAATCAGCCGCACTGAGCCACTGTTAGCGTGTGTATATGTACGACACACATCTGGGTCTACATGCTTCAAGGAAGCTACGTTTACGCTGACCACCACTTGCTAAAGTGAGAATGTGGAACACTTTGCTGTCGCTGGTCCCATGTTAAGCGCACTCTTAGAACAGTTTGGCTCATTTGTGCTGTTAGTTATTAAAACTCCTCAATCCGCGAGTCAGCCAGGGCAGTTAAGACCCAAGACGTGTTATGGATTTCCTCTGAATCAGAGAACCAATAACCTCAGATAAGGGCAGCCATCAGGGAGTACAACCAGTATGAGGTCTGGTTAAGCATGAGCCCCCTCATTGGCCTTTGTGGTCCATTGCATGGGGCTGGGCCCCCAAGGTTTGCTTCCTGTGTCTGGTCCCTTGTGAGCTTTAGGGGTCCTCTTTCTGTGGATTGGAGTCTTGTGGCCCCCCTTGAGAGCATGAAGCAGGGCAGTGAGATGATCAAGGGGTCCTTGTGTCTGTCCGGTATTTCTGACAGCTGTCCTGCCTCAGATCTATGTTTTGACCTTCTAGGCCTTGATCATGGGCTGTGAACGTGCACAGTGACCAAAGCCCCTTCATGCAAATGACTGAGACTAGTTCAGTTTAATGGACTTGCGTTAAAATGCAGCCCTAAGTATTTGTACTGTTCCTGCTTAGACCATTGCTTTAGACATATGTTGAACATTTAAGTAATCCTCAGATGACTGGTTATGAAAACCTTTACAAAGATCTGCCACAAACAGCTGGGCATTTATTGAAGCGATGCCAAGTAAAAGTTCAGTAAAAAAAAAGCTGTTTACTAAAGCTGTAAAATGCTGCATTCTTATTATTTCTAGGGTTCTGTTCTGCCATAAACAGGCCAAGCTTTCTTTTCTGACCAAACTGCCAAGTGATTAGCACTCAATGAATCAGAACTTCCTGACAAACGTCTCACAGAACCACGATATACATTACTGTTTCCATGGAAATCCAAACTGTGTAACATTATTGCAAAAGGGTTTTCTAACGATCAGTTAGCCTATTGAACTTGGATCAGCGAACACAACGTGCCATAGGAACACAGGCGTGATGGAAGTGACAAAGGGCCTCTGTACACCTATGATGACGTTAATGTCTACACTGTATTTCTGATCCATGTCATGTTATTTTAAATCGACAACATTTGCTATTCTTTCAAAAACAAGGATATTTCTAAGTGACTTTTAAATGGTTGTGTACCTGCATGTTCTAAGCGAAGAGAATTATTCCAACACTATAACAGCACATAAACCAGAAGCCCACAAAAAGGAAAAAAGCTTTTTTGCCATTAAACGATAATTAATAAAATGACGTTGGTTCTATTAACAATAAACCCATGCGTATCACCAATGAATATATTTACAAACGCTATGAGCGCAATGTGTAAAGTCATATTTTACTTGCTTACTCCGATACTGCTTTTGAGTGTTGACCGACCCTCAAGTAAAAGAGACCCCGTCGGAGCCAGGCCCATTTCGCAGACCCTGCACTGGCCTTTCCCGTCACGCCGGATAATATTGCTAAAGCGCTGTCCTGCAATGTAAAAGAGACAGTATTTCAGGTACATTCTAATGAAGCCAGTGAAGTGGAGAGAACTAAATAACTAGACACGTTGGTAAATACTGTTGATTGTTTTCTTTTTTGAAGCCTCGGGGTTTGGCGGCTCCGCTGTGAAGAAAAAAAGTGGAAAAAAGGTGCCAAAACGCAAGGAAGCCATGGTGGCAACCAAATCCCCAAATCTTCTTTTCTTCTGGTCACTTTCGAAAAGGGGAAAGACCACTGGAATTTTCGATTGAGGGGGGGACACATAGAGCAGAAAAAAACAGCCCCATCGTGGTATCGAGACAAAAAAGACAATACTGTATTCTGCGTATATACTTTATCTGATCGAAGGTTCATAAATCAAATGTGCAAACTGTAAAAAAAATAACTGTGAAAAACCATATACAAAACAAATGCTCCATTCTGAATCCCCAGTCGTTTAGATAAAAAGTGCTTGGATGGGCCCCAAAGTGCTTATTGCGCAACAAAATAGGTGATGCGCTAAACCCACATTTCCTAACGGAGTGCCCTGGGGCATGGACAGGGGGCTCTAAGCGAACCTCGGGGCTCCAAGATCTTCCTCACTTGATTTTAGCCAAAAGGCTGAGAAATTACTGTTGACACCGCAGTAAAAGGACATTAATATCTGTTTTGCATTTACAGGGATCAGCGTTTGCTTCTAGAACATTTAGTTCCCCCGGTAGCTGCTGCATCACTGGGTTTTGTACTTGTATACACATGCAATGGAGATGGGCATTCTACGCACATATCCGCACCTAGGATTGAACCCTGCTGGCACCGGTACTTGCAATTACTAGACTAGCGTCCTGATCAGGGTAACTTAAAGAGTGAAGACAAGTGGTTTGGCAGATAGTGTTACGTAGAAACATTCTGTAGAGCATGGAGGGGGCTGGGGGGTTTCGGAAAGAGGTGTCGTTATATTAAAAAAATTTGAATAATTATTTAATGGTAAGGGCAAAACAATTTTCCATTAGACTGAGACAAAGGAAAAAATGGTTAGTTGCTGCACAACGAGCAAATAAACCATGCCAGTTGTTATTGCAAATATTTTAATGCACTACATACACCATTCATTAAAAATAATTTTAACTTGGCTTAATTTGCGAGCAAATGGTAAGAGTTCAAAAAGATTTTAAAAATATGCAATTTGTTGTGTGTAAAAAAAAAAGATGGCTTATTGGATTAAGATGCAGCACACAGAGCACCCAAGTACTTTAAAAACACTTTTCTATATTCCTCCAGGTCCATTACTATAAAGAAAAATAATGGAAAATTACTGCCTTTATTCAATAAATGGGAAACATGAAAGCTCTTTTTTTCTCTCTCTCGCAAAAGAAATGGTGGGCTTATTGCTGCTTTGTCCAAAGAAGAAACTTGATTATTCTATAAATACGTAGGAACATCTGTCCCAAATGTTTGCTTTCTATGCAATGATTATATGAAGAAGCATAAGCTCACCCCCTCTGTAAGAAGCAATTAGTTTTATGATAGCTCTGCTAAAGTTATTTCACCATCTTGCAGTGAACCGGTTGTAAAGAGGAGAGGCAAAGAACTGAAATACCATGTCTCCGAGCTCCATGCTGATATCAACGGCGGCAGCTCCTGATTCTCCATCATTCCCATCCAGCTCAAACGCCTTCTTATAGCAGCCACGAGCGCGGCCTTTATCGCCAGCCACCTCTCTGTAGTAATGGCCCAAGTAACAGAACACTTTGGGCAAATACGGGTCCAGTTTTGCAGACTGAAACAAATAAAATAAAAGTACAAGTAGTAGATTTAGGCATTTCATAAACTTAGGCTTTGTTGCTAAACACATATAGGGCTTTACTAAGTACAAGTTTCCCAAGGAATTCAAGTTTTCAAGTCTCACTATTGTAGATGCTTTAGATAGAGCATAAGGTTATTGCCTGAACATACACTATAACTAACAGTAAATACACGGACTCCTATTCACCGTTCAGGTGAAATGAATGTCGCTATGCATTATTAAGGGCCGATCGCCAGATTTGGTGAGGTAGCCCAGCAAGACCCACAGTTAAATTGGCAAACTATGTATGCGTTATGCAGCCATTCAGGTATAGGCACTTAAAACGCAAAGGAGTAAAAGCTAAGCACAATCTGGACCTTCATTACATCCATTTGAGAACTCTCTGATCAGAATTGATTTTAACTAGCTTTCTATGCAACAGAGTTTAGTAAAAACAAGGTTCCTTTTGTTTTGTAAGTGAGAGCAGAGCGCTTAAGGTTTATTTGTTGTAAGGCTTCACTGATATTATATTATCGTATTATTACTAACACAGGGGGTCATAATCTAAAACTAGAGGGACAGAGGCTTACATGCAATCTAAGCAGGTTTTATGCTAATGAGAGGGTGGTAGATAAATTGAATGGGCACCCAGCAGAAGTGTTAAACTTTAATACAATAAGGGAATTTAGCCTTTCTGCGGTGCTCGTATTTAGCTGTAATTTTCTTCTCGTTTACTGAACACACACAAGTCATATCTTTTTTTCAGGACAAGAAGGGCTCTCTTTAGATGTCATTATTCTAATTGTATCATATAATTTACTATAAAAAAAAAAGTATAAAATATGGTGAAAAAGAAAAAATGACTGACTTTTACTCATCCAAAAAAGCTAATGAAAAAACCTGCTAAGTAGAGTCTACTACTTGTTGTGAGTTTAGAAATACCCAATGTTTTGTGTGTGTGGGGGGGGGGTTCACTTTTTTTACAAGTAAAAAACAATAATTACAAGTACAAAACCATTTTTTTTCCAAATCTAGTAATGCTGCCCCCATGTGCTATTTGGGAGATCTTTGAAGCCATCCAATTTACGCCAGGGTATTTCCAATGCTAGTATTTTAACCGTTTCCATGCACTAATTCTAAAACCAGTCTTTGTCAAACGTTGTGGTAGCAATAATTTTGCACTTTTGTCAAAATTTGCGGTGGTTGAAGGACAAGATCAAGGACTGATTAAGGCTTGAGTCTTCACAGCATGAAAAATGGGCAAAACGGCCAAATGGGTCTTATCTGCTGTCAAATTCTGTGTTTCTATATACATCAACTAGCTGTTGGTTGCCAAGTGACATCTTACACTAACACTGAAGAAAATCTTGGGGTTTTATGGCAAACTTTGAAAGCAATTGCTTGGTATACACAAAAAAAATCTAGATTAAAATTACCTTCAAGAACTGCGTAATTGCCTTTGTCTTGTCTCGCTTGGTTTCTTCACTCATATACCAATAAGTCAACCCAAGGTAGTAGTAATAGACTGCAGTTTCTGGCTTCCTTTCAATTGCATGCTGAAAACTGAAGAAAAATACATTTAAATATAATCTGTTAACAGCTTTAACAAATGCTCCAGCATTCTGGCTATTTGTATTGACAAATAAGGCAATTCTGGCTATTTCACTATAAATAGGGCAATCAAGTAAATTGCACTCCCAAAATGTTTGCTTTTCAAACAGCCAAATCATAAGAAACAAATATATCCTAACGTGATCTCACCCTCCAACAGGCTCCTGTTACTGACCACTTTGTGACCAGTTTTTTTTGTACCCTTCATAACATTTCTGCTGTTTGTGTTTAGCTGTAATTTTCTTCTTACTCGTTTAGTGTACCCACACAAATTATATATTGATTTTTGCGTTTTTCTTTGAATTTACCCCCATCATATATTTTTACAAACTAAACACCCCAAGGTATTTTACATGGTGTTCTGTTACCTATGCGGTTCTTACATATAGTACTGCAAGCTACTGTATCAAAACAATATAGATGCTTGAACAAAAGGACACTTGCGTGGAAGTTATCTACATACACCAGCTGAACTTCTTAATCTCTTTTCAGCAGTAGGGCTCCAGAGTGCCCCTGCAGATTTTTTGGTGTTGCTAAATGCCTCAATTATTGATCGATTCTTATACTCGTTTAACACCATCACATCAATTGCCACCAAATGTATGCAATTCTATGACATGCCCGGCAAGTCAATTATCACGAAGGGGGTGATTGAGCCGTTTACATCATTTATATATATTTTTTATTATTAGTTATAAATTGGATGACTAGTTAGATAATAAAACATTGTGTTTGCGATTTTGGGTGGATTGATTGACTGAAGCTAATACTGTTCCTGCATCACTGCAGAAATTACACATCTAATTCTACTTTCATTTTTTCCTTTTCAGTCGTTAACGTATTACTCAAAATGGGTTTACATTCTAGGACAGGGGTGCCCAACCAGTGGTCCTCCAGCTGCTGCAGGACTACATCTCCCATAATGCTCTTTCAGCTAAGTGGCTGATAGAGGAGTATGGGACATGTAGTCCTGCAGCAGCTGGAGGGCCGCAGGTTGGACACCCCTGTTCTAGGACTTTACCAATTGTGCATTATTTATATTACGATATCAGCCATGGCATGACAATGACAAGGACAGGATTTACCGCTTACCTTTTCTCTGCATCAGAATAATTCTTCTGATAATAATAAAGTTGGCCTTCAAGGAAAAATGTTTCTGCCAGCTGAGGGTATGAGTGTCTAAGCTTGTTTAAAATCTGCAATACATAATAGAAAAATGAGATACCAAAATAACAAAAACACACACAAAATATGAAAAAAACATGCCTGCATCAAGAATACTTTTTAAATCAAAAGCATCGGTAGCAATAGGTTTCTGACACTGGCACCCACTGTGATTTTGGAACAACAAGTTTTTTTGTTTAGGATATTTTTTTTATAACACAACACTGATCTCAACATTGTCACCTGACCTGTTTGGAGAGCTCCTTGGTCTTCATGGTGCCCCTTGTTGAGTGGTGGTGCAGACTCTGGGGCCTTTCAGAACAGGTGTATATATACTGAGATCATGTGACACTTAGATGGCACACAGGAGGACTTTAACTTATTCTATTTAGGGGCTTCATAGCAAAGGGGGTGAATACATATGCACGCACCACTTTTCTATTTTTTTATGTTTTAAAATAATTATTTTCTTCACTTCGCCAATTTGGACTGTTTTGTGTATGTCTATTACGTGAAATCAAAATCCATTTAGTTCCAGGTTGTAATTCAACTAATTAGGAAAAACTTGCGAGGCAGTGTAAATGGCACATGAACCCAAACCGACAGACAAGCCTCTCATCAAAAGCATCCAGTCATTTTTGAGATTACCGAAATTATTGCCTTGTTACATCTATAACGCTCCCAGTACCCTGGATACAGATGATGTGCTGTGTCTTCAATGTAATTAATCACTGAAAATGTTCCATATAATCCAGGTCCTTTCTTGTAGAAAGGATCGATTTAGATATGGAACCAATGGAAGTGTAATGTGAAGCGGAAGGACTTCACTTACCGAAGTGTCATTTACAGAAACCATACAGCTGAGATGTAGCAAACTTACAAGTGGCTGCTTTCTTTTTTCATCAACAAAATATTATGTTAACATTGACAATTATGCAAAACATTAAGGCGTGTAATAACTAAATGCAGCTAGGTTAGGAGAAAAAGACCTGTGAAGCCAGATCCACGGATCCTTCTTGTAGATACGCTTGACCTTTTATAGCACATATTTCGGGATCGTTATCGCCATCAGAGATCTAGGAAAACACAAATGTTCCGTATTAAAAACAGCAATAACTAGTTAAAAAAACTATTTCATACACAACAGAATGTTGACCATTTAAGCACTAAAGTGCAATATAGAGTGTTGGCACTTATGAATTACATATTCGTCTAGGCAAATAATGGATGGTTGCAATGCAAGGCTCCACTTTCAGGTGCCCTAAAGCGTTACTGCCACATAAAACGCACAGCACAGTTCATCTCTGCATGCACTCCGGTACGTTTTACTGCATTTTTTTTTTCGTTGCCTGCTAGATTTGGTATTTAAATTAGAAGTGTGTGGTTACTAAATGAAACGAGTGGCTGCCATGTAACAAGGCTGCGCGTTAAACTGTCTGACTTCAGTGGCATATTTAATCAGAAAATAACATGAAAAAATAACAAAATATTTTAGTAACGGACTCAAAATAAAATGGACTAAAAACAGAAAAGGAACTTTTAAACGTGATGCCTAAAAATAGGATCAGACCTTTATTGTAAAAGTGATAAGCCATTGTAGCCACTGATTTTGAAGGTCACACAGAAGCTTTTTTTATGTTCACAAAAAAGTATAACTGCGGTAACTATTTCATACTTTTTTGTAGTTGTCGCCATGGAAACGCAGGGGACAAGTAAAAAGCGTCCTCTAATTCCACTCAGCCTATAAAAAAAGTCACATTTACGCTACTTGTTCCAATCTTTTGTTTTATTTTTTTTTTATTTTTTTTTTTTAAAAGGTACATTTGTATCAGGCTCACTTAATGGGGATTACAAATTAAAATAACCTAGTAATGAGAATGCCAGTAAGAGTAGGCATCTTAACCACTTCACATCTACATAAATGAATATCATTCTACAATATATTAATAGGTTCTGAAAGCCATACAGGAAAATGTGTACATTCAGAACATAATGCATATGCCGGTATATGCCGAGGCAGTCCATACTTTTAAACCAAAGCAATACATTTAATGATCATCTCTACTTTATAGATACCTGTTCAATTGCTTTGATTGCCTCACCAGCACTGTGCAAATCGCTGCTTTCCACCAGGGCTTCCGCCTTCAGCCGAAGGGCTGTATTTTTCTGCAGAATGCTTCTAGATGATGGTTCGGCCTGTGTCAAAGCTTTAATAGCTGGAGAGAAAAGGAAGTCATTGGCCGTCCCCAAAACAGCACATAATAATCAGAAGCACAAAGGAAACATTGAGTCTTTTCTACGCAAATCTAACGTAAAGAAATTAGTAGAGATTAAGGGCTGGATGTGCTCCCTCATGATTATTGAAGCTTCTTACCTTGTTCACAGGATAATATAGCCTTGGCAGATTTATGTATTTTCAGCTCGGCCTTTGCCAGATAACACCATGCAGAAGGACAGGAGCTCACTTTCTGCAATCCTGACCAGAAAATAAAGCAGAGTTTACCCAAAGCTGCCATATCAGTCAATGTGATCACAAGCATCAACCATGTAACGGGAAACGTAGGTTCTCTTCTCCCAGATAGTAACAATGCTTATATTCAGATAGTATCAAAAACATACCTTGAGACAAGTTTTCAGAAGCTGTTCCATAGTTTTTATCATGAAGAGCTTTGATGCCGGCACCAATGAGACCTGCGCCATTCAAGGGTTCTAGTTCCACCAGACTGCTGTAACACCGGCAAGCTTCTTCACTTACATCCTCTGTAACAGAGTAAGGAATATCATTTTATATAAGAGAGCAAGAACATTATTTGGGTTAAGGGGGTAGACTTGGTCACCATCCTTTTCATCGCCTAAACATAGCAAACGGAACACTTTGCCAAAACCACAGAAACAACGTTCAACTAAGAAGAAGCGAGGAACATTAAATATGATTCAGCATCAGCAATTAAACTGAAACAGTAGCCAAGTGATGGTTGAGGAAACTTTAGGGGTTCATATCACGCGCCAGGTGGCAAGTTTCTCCAGCTGGCCCTGTATAATGTATAATTCAATGTGTGAGGAGAGATTAAAGACACCTAAATGATTTAACTATACATTATCCAGAGCCAGCCAAGCTCTCCCCACAGCAGAAAATCACTCAGAGGACCCTTCATTATACATAAAGAAGTAAATGAGTTAAACCCACAACCCTCCTGCAAACACTCCACTTTACACGTCCTATACAAACACTAAAGAACATTTCAGGCTCTGACCATACAATCCGGCACTGGCCTGACCTAACAATTATCCTTCACTAATATGAAGCTCTTGGTCTCAGCATCTTGTAACGTTCTACTAGCTCACTTAGTCCCCATCACACAATTACTGATGCATTTCATTGATTAAGGATGAGCTAAAAAAAATAAATACCCCTTTGCTTCCAAATTTAGACTTCAATGTAGTAAAGCCTAGATCTGTGCAATTGGGTGTATTCATTGAGCAAAGAGTTTGGAGAGCTCCTTGACTTCAGCTAGGCATTATGAAGGGTCGGTCACAGTGAGCGTCTTCTCCTGCAAAAATTGTTCTGCAGGCCCTGCATAGTGTATAGCTAAATCAGTATGAATCAACAACATTATGCTTTATGCAAGGCTAGTACATTCATTCTGCAAGAGGAGACCATAAGCCTACTCAAAGCTTTGTGTCATTTTTTAAAATATATCAGTCATGGTAAACGTACAGTAAAGTTAAATATTTACATAAAAACAGTAGCTGACAGGTGCTTTATTTTAACTGCACAACGCTTAGTGTCACTCTGAACTCCTGCAGAGAGGAAGCCAAGTGGCTCAATACCGAATTAATTTTCTCCAATACATTAAGAAATGTGGCACTAACGTCCAAATGAAATGTTAATAACTCACATGTAATGTAATTCAGCATAAGAGCAAGTGCATGTGGATGACAATTTGTTCTTTAAAATTGCTCAAGAAATGTAAATTTTAGCTGTGATTGTAGCTTATGAATCAAGAGGGAACAATAAATACAAGCTCAGTGTCTGATTACTCTGTCACCGTGACCTGGATTTCTTTACCGCACTCTTCTGTATGAACGGACTGGCTGAAGTCTATTCTTTGCCCTGCAATCACAGACACTAACATGAGGGTAAAGTGGCGCGCATGTGTAATTTTCCGCTATTGTCTTCCAATCCCCTGCTATTACTAATAGCTCTCCTGAGTAGTACCTCCACTGATCTGGTACACCATGTTCCTTTTCACAAGCGGTCTTAGAAAAGCTAAATAGTACAAAGAAATTCAGGGAGAGAAGGGGGGAAATCGTTCCATATTTTTTTTTATATTAAAACACAGAAAAGGAAATGCCAGCAGGAAAAAAAAAATACTAAGTTAACCGTTCCACTGCCAAACAACATGTTCTTCTTCTGCAACAAAACAGAAACAAACGCATCTCCTGTATCAGAATGGGTTAATAAGCTCCTCAGAGGCCTTTATTGGGCATTATTCTACTGAAAGGAAAAACTACATTGAGGAATATTATATGATAATAAATCCACGTGGACACGCTCAGGAAAGACAATAATAAAGCAGCGCGTCGCTTCCATCCGCAATTTATCATATTTTACCACACTGACTTACAAAACACAACTTTCCTTTAAAATGTTCTCTTTAAGACGTCCTGTTTACATACAAAAAGCAAGTTTATAGTCTCAGACAGGTTTTCACAAATTAATACAAATTCCCCCAAATAAAGCCTCCCTTGAATTGTTTGGTACTACATTAAAACGTAACCTAAATTTCAAGCTCTATAAATCAAATGGGAATTAGACTTAGGGAGAACTAATAACCAAGGAATCTGATACCAAGTATGGTCTGCCACAAGGAAAGCAATACATTGTGTAAATCTCCAGGAAATGTGTTTTAAAATCTTACACCGCTGGTATCTGGTCCCGTCGAAATTACAAAAAATGTACAAGACAACTCGTGACAAATGTTGGAGATGTTCTGGGACTATGCGTCATATTTGGTGGGAGTGTGGCAAATCGACAACCCTAAAGCAACAAATGGAGGAATTAATACTAACGATTTCTGGGTCCAAAATTGCCCTCTCTCCATGGATGTTTCTTTTTCATATTGATATCTTACTGGCAATTAAAATATGTATAGCTAGGAAATGGAAACACCAAGAACCACCAGATTGGAATAGCAGTATAGCACAAATAAACTACCAATACAAAATGGAGAGATATTTCTTTAATTTATCAAAACAATATTAAACTTTATGAGAAAATATGAAACCCCTGGATAACTAGAAACGAGCAAAGACCGCAAGATATTTCTTAAAGGCTCTCTCCAAATTTCTCCTCAGACAGACTAGTATAGTATATCTCTGCCTATAGAAATATTAATCGATGATGATATCTAGGTATGGCGTTTAGGAAATTTCCCCCCATTTCTATGTGATCATGAATGTGTCATATATAGTGTATTGTTGGGAATATTTAATCAATATGATGATGTTTACAACAAATTTTATTTTTGGGGGGAAAAAACCGTAACCTAAATTTGGTCATGACAACAGCATTTGCTTATTAATAATAAACTAGATATTACATGGGTTGAAATAGATAAGATCAACGTTTGCACAATGCACAGCTTCATCTGGGTTCACATTAAAAATGAGATTTTTGCCATACTCTGTACTCAATTTATTATTCTGAGTTGGTTTTCTCCAACTATCTCCCTATAAAAAGGGAAAAAATATATAACCTTTACGGGCTAATAAATGATTGCTCTTCTTCCCCATTATGTGATCCATGTTATGGATTGCTTCAGCCAGCCTTTGTATGGGGGGTTGCAGGACAGCATATGGATTAGCTAATGCTCTCACGGATATCATATTCAAGGATATCATCTTTGCCTCTTTACAACTCAATGGTAAGACCTCACATTGAACATACAGTGCAATTTTGGGTGCCTTACAAAAAGGACATTATGGAACTAGAAAAGGTGCCAAGGAGGGCTTCAAAATTAATACGAGGATTGGAAGATCTGTGTTACAAAGAGGCAGACTAAAAAAGTTGCATCTATATTTTCTAGTGTTAAGAGGGTAATTATAACATTGTATAAATATGTGTAAGGACAATATAGAGTGCTCCAGTGACCTATTCATTAATAAATTGTATGAAGAACAAGAGGTTTTAGGGATTCTTTACAGTAAAGAAAATAAAGGTATGCAATTCGCTGCCAAGAGGGGTGGTGTTATCAAATACAATGGATGCCTATATATTTGTGGAATAAACATTAGTATTTTACAGCTTCTTACAGAGAAATCTGACTGCCTTTTGGAGACAAGGAGCATTAAGTGGCAAAGTTCAAAAAACAGGATAGGTAGAAGGGTTGAACTTCATGGACTTGGTACCGTATTTGCTCGATTATAAGACGACCCAGATTATAAGACGACCCCCCAAAATCTGAATATTAATTTATGAAGGAAAGAAAAAGCCTGAACCTATAGACGACCCTATAGGAAAAAAGTTTTACCAGTAAATGTTAATTCATGTAAACTATGTGAACAATTTTTTTTAATAAAAGCTATGATTGAGAAAAATATTTTGGTTTTTTTCTTTTTTTTTTTCAACCTGCCCCCCCAGTTATGCACATCTGCCCCCTGAAATGCCTTATACCCCTATATGCCACTGGCATTTTGGGGGTTAAAAGGCATATTATGGGGCAGAGTGGCATATAGGGAGGTATAAGGCATTTCAGGAGGCAGAGTGGCGTATAGAGGGTTAAAAGGCATTTTTTGGAGGCAGAGTGGCATTAAGGGGGTTAAAAGGCATTTCACAGAGCACTCTGCCTCCAGAAATGCCTTATGCCCCCCATTTAACACTCTCTCCCCCTCCCTCCTCCAAACTTAACGGTGCTTCTGAGTCCTCGGTGCTTAGTCTGGGCTGCGTGTAGATCTCTACGCGTAGACAACTTCCGCTGCAGCCGGGAGGAGGTGCGGCTAGCAGCGGGGGTTGTCTCCGTCCATCGCGCAGACCTTCCCCGGCTGTCAGAGATCACGGAACTCTGACAGCCGGGGAAGGTCTGCGCGATGGACGGAGACAACCCCAGCTGCTAGCCGCACCTCCTCCCGGCTGCAGCGGAAGTTGTCTACACGAATCGCGTAGAGCTCTACACGCTGCCCGGACTACGCACCAGGGACTCAGAAGCACCGTTAAGTTGGGGGGGGGCAGAAGGATCCAGGTCCCCTGCATCGCTGCGGGGGATATGGATCTTAGTCTCATAGTCAGACCTAGTTGAGGTCTGATTATAAGACGACCCCGATTATAAGACAAAAACCTTGTCTTATAATCGAGCAAATACGGTAATTTAGGTTAAAAAAAAGAGACCGACGTTTCTATGAAAGGTACTCTTCTGAACTATCTTGGTTTCTCATTTAAAAGCAAAGCAAATAAACATTTAGTGGTATGGGTAGTAAACTTTGGACTTTAAATGTCATCAGTTATATTTAAATGTTTACAGTTTAATTCCTTCCTTTGATTTTTTGTTCTTTTCTGGTCTTAATGAAAAAAAAAACAGACTTAAAAAACACACAAAAGCTGCATGAAATGTTAAACAGCTTACCAGAGTTAATGTACAGCAAAGCAAGGACTTCTAGAGGGTAACAGAGGGAAGGGTACAAAGAAGCCATACTGCCACACATCTCCTTTAACTTTGTTTCTTCAGACGGGAGCTGCAAGAGAACATACAAATACAGGCATTGTAGGGGCAACAAGTATCACAGCCCAGGGGATGGATTTCTAAGAAAAATATAACATACACCTATACATTCCAAATCCAAACACTACACTGAGCTTTATTGTAACGTTTGCTTACATCAATGAAGTCCCTTTCACTAAAGACCTTAATTAGTCAGAGGGTCCTGATGATGATTGAGACAGACATCCTATTGTTACCACAATTTAGTATCATTTTGTATTTTTGTCCAGTAGCTTGAGTCTCGATAACAGACTATAACACTTACATTATACAATGTTTACGTTCTACAACATGGTAAGAACACTTCCTTACAAAGGTTAGAGACAAAATGCCAGTCTTTAACATTTTAGATATTTCATCAATTGGATAGATTTTTAATTCACGGTAATACTGTTACACCTACCTGTCCGGCCGGGGTCCCACGGCGTTCCTCGCGCACGTCCCCCTCGTGTACTGACGTGCGCTCTACACGCACACGAGGGGAGGTGCGTATAGAGCAGGCACGCCTCCCGGTCACTGACAGCTCTGTTCGGGCTGCCGCAGCATATCAGCGGCGATCGAAGAAACGATCCGCCGCTACATGCTCGCGGCACCCGACCAGTACCTCTTCTGCCTGTGTGGCACTGCCGCGTCGCTCGCGGCAGCAACACAGGCAGAGAGGATCTCGTAGTTTACCGCCGCGGGCATGCCGGCGGCGATCAAGTGTTTGATCGCCGCTGCATGTCCACGGAGGTTGTTTTACCTCCCCTGCCTGTGTGGCTCCTCCGCGTCTTTCACGGAGGTAACACAGGCAGGAAGTTATGTTTTGTGGTTGCCATCGCGACGACGCTAATTGCGCCGGTCGCGATGACGTCATCTTACCTGCTCTCCCGCCATTGGCTCTATTTAAACCTTCCTGGTTCCTTGTTTCCTTGCCCGTTCAACGAGTCCATGTTAATGTTCTCTGGGTGCTCTTGCTTATTGATTGATCCCCACGTGTACCAGACCTGGGCTTTGTTATTTGACCTTGATCCTGCGCTGCCCGTCCCGACCTCGGCTTTGTTATTTGACCTTGATCCTGTGCTGCCTGCCCCGACCCCGGCTATTGTATTTACCACGCTCCTGTGCTGCCTGTCTCGATTCCGGCTTGTTTATCGGATATTCTCGCCATTTCGGCATCGTGGGTCCACCTCCTGTGGTGCCTGATCCGGCGTAACAAATACATGGTAATTTGGTACACTGTCACTGAAAAAGGTTAACTCTAAAACGTCTCTTCAAAGTGATTCTTAAAAGCTATTACATGTGTCGAAAGTAAACCAGCACTGAGTGGCACAAGAACACCATTCAAGAAGACAACGCTGGCCTGTTGTAACTTGTGGTGACAGATACAACATGGACCAAACAGGGCAGAAAGACGTTTATGGTTCTTGATACTAAAAACCCCGAGCAATGAACATAAAAACCCTAGGTCTGGGCTAAAAGGGTTCACTACATATGCAGGAGATCACCAGAAGCTGCAGAGAAGAAAAGGACGGCTCTGTAGACATAAGGCTGCTGGACACTAAAATCAGTTCTGTACGGGCCATGCCAAAAGAAGAAAAATAAACACCAAACAGTGAACGTAAAAAATAAAATGAAATATAAAGAGGCACTTCCTCACTGTACATCTAGGTTAATGTTTTTTATGTATTTTATGGTAATTAAAATCTAATGTACCTATTTAAATCCATTTATCTAAATTAATGTTCTTTACGTATTTAATGATAACTACAATCCAAGCCATATTTCATTAATCTTGCCTCATTTTTATCCATTTCCATTTTTAATTAATAACCAAGTCATTTATTAATTTATTCAAATATCATACAAAATAAAAGATCAATGTCTCTCTATATTTATACTAGCTAATGATTATCTCTACTTATTTATTTATTTATTTACTTATTTTAATAGTCTCTCTGTGGATAAACTGTGATACCACATCTCTATATATATACATATATACACAAGCCATTCATCAATTTAAAAATAAAACATGAATGTCTCTCTATATTTACATAAGATAAAGATTATCACTATTTAACTTATGAGTCTCTCCGTGGACAAATTGTCACATAACATCTCTATATATATACATACTATACACTATCTCTTTATGCCTTTATTCTCTCATTTCCATTGCTCCGTCTTCCATCCACATTTTATGTTATTATATACATTATAAAACTCCTAATATATCCCCTCTCTCCTCTATCAAAAACATCCTGCATACGAGCGATACCAAAGATCTTTCAGATACCTCGCTCGAGAATCAATACTATCATCCGATGAGCCTGCAAACAGAAAGGGGAGAGGACTTGCGTTTTTGAAAGGAAAGGAGGTTCGCAGCGTCCCAGTTGCTAGGAGACGCATGGAGATCCGGTGACACGCCGTAGACACAGGAGGGATGGACTACCGAAGCGTCACGGTTGCCGAGCAACGACGGGAACAGCGCGCTGACGTCAAACCCGGAAGTAAGGACGGAACACGGAACAATGACAAAAAAACATATAAATAGACTCTCTACACCCACGAACACCATGAATTTTTCGGAAAGAAACTGTTCTCCTGAGGAAGCCGACAGGCGAAACGCGTTGAGGACTACCTACGAGGACTATTTAATGCTGTTGACTCCATTGCTTTTAACTTTGGACTTTTAGTTGAAGTGCCTGAAAATCGACCATCTTGTAAGTGCATTTTTATTTTCCTATAACAACTACAGGAATTTACTGCACCATTGGCCGTTCTCTTTTTATCGAATTTTTTAGTTACAAGAAGAAATAAAGAAAGAATTTTATTCTGAAGAGCCTTGATCATCCGTAATTTTGTGAGTGCATACATTACACGTACACACAGCACTCTGAATCCCACAGTATTGCACTATTATTGTTTATTTTTTTTCTCCCACATATGTACATGCGCGCCTAATTTTGGGTTGCTGTACGGGCCATGATATGAATATTTAGTGTCCGCTCCATAACCTTCATAAACTACCGTATTTGCTCGATTATAAGACGAGGTTTTTTCCAGAGCAAATGCTCTGAAAAATAACCCTCGTCTTATAATCAGGGTCGTCTTATAATCAGACCTCAAATAGGTCTGATTATGAGACTAAGATCCAGATCCCCCGCAGCGATGCAGGGGACCTGGATCCTCCTGTGTTAACCCCCGAC
This sequence comes from Spea bombifrons, assembly GCF_027358695.1. Taxonomy (NCBI): domain Eukaryota; kingdom Metazoa; phylum Chordata; class Amphibia; order Anura; family Pelobatidae; genus Spea; species Spea bombifrons. The sequence continues at coordinate 138,242,217 of NC_071087.1, read as the reverse complement.
CCAATTTACCGGTGCATCTGAGTCCCCGGTGCTTAGTCCGGGCTGTGTGTAGAGCTCTACGCGATATAATCACGTAGAGCTCTACACGATACAATCGCGTAGAACTCTACACACTGCCCGGACTAAGCACCGGGGACTCAGATGCACCAGTAAGTTGCATCCTTCTGTGTTATGCCCCCCCTCCAATTTACCGGTGCTTCTGAGTCCCCAGTCCTTAGTCCGGGCAGCGTGTATGGCTCTACGCGATTCGCGTGGAGCTCTACATGCTGCCCGGACTAAGCACCTGGGGCTCAGATGCAGGGGACCTGGACCCTCCTGTGTTATGCGCCCCCCCCAACTCAGAAGCACCGGTAAGTTTGGAGGAGGGAGTGTTAAATGGGGGGGGTGTAAGGCATTTCTGGAGGCAGAGTGCTCTGTGAAATGCCTTTTAATTTAATGCCACTCTGCCTCCTGAAATGCCTTAAACCTCCCTATATGCCACTCTTCCCCATAATATGCCTTTTAACCATCTAAGTGCCAGAGTGGCATATAGGGTTAAAAGGCATATCATGGGGCACAGTGGCATATAGGGTTAAAGGCATATCATGGGGCACAGTGGCATTTAGAGGGTTAAAAGGCATATCATGGGGCACAGTGGCATATAGGGGGTATAAGGCACTTCTGGGGCAGATATGCATAACTGGGGGGGAGGTTGGAAAATAGAAGGAAATAAAACCAAAATATTTTTCTCAAGCATAGCTTTTATTAAAAAAATTGTTTAAATGAATTAACATTTACTGGTAAAACTTTTTTCCTTTAGGGTCGTCTTATATTCAGGCTTTTTCTTTTTTTCCTAAATTAATATTAAGATTTGGGGGTCGTCTTATAATCAGGGTCGTCTTATAATCGAGCAAATATGGTAGTTGAATCCATACTATATACCATATTCCATACTTCAGTTGGTTGAAATAAATAAATTATATATATATGCATGAGTGTATTTATGGAATAAATAATGGCGAATATATTCTCCACAGAAACCAACACATTCTCAGTGGGCCCCCAACAGTTACTATGACAATTCATGAGTATTATTTCAGTTTCCATACAGTGCTATACCTTAGATAAACAGCAAATGAAGTGTTGATAGAGCATTCTATGTTCCTCACTTGGCACCTCTTCCACACAGGAAATCGCATTTTCAAATGCAGTTATTAGCTAAAATTAGAATTAAAATATGAACAAAATAATATTATTGGTGGGATTGTGTGATTGTAGTTACGGGATAACTAAGTGCTCACTTTATCAAATTCATAACATGCAGTGAGGCTTAACACATGCCCTTTACTGAATAAAATCCTAAAACTTAATAAAATCTGCAAACTTAGCAAAAATTCAATGGTTTGAATATTGGATCGCATGGTGATTGAGGAAAAAAATGGCAAAGCCAACAGGTTTTTCTGCTTCCAAGTATCCTTGCAAAAAAATAAATAAAAATAAATCACTGTATAATTTGTAATTAGTTGTTGATCTGCTTACCAACATTTTATTCGGACATTGCCAAACAAAACAAATCTAACTCTATATTATTTGGGGGCACTTGAGAACTTGAGTATGGGAGGTTTTTTAATACTTTAAGTATTTTTAAGTATTAAAAATGGAACAGTTACCAGGAACCACTATTATCTGCAACAATGTAATTTACAGTTTTACAGTTTATTGTAAAATAATGAAAAATTAAAGTACTCTGTGAGTATTTTAATATGCATTATAAATAAAAATAAATGTAACACTGAAAACACAATACAGAAGGTAAAGCACATATGATGGCTGGAGTGTCTCTTTAAACATACTCCCGATGATCAGTAAAGAGACCTCAGTTTGGTGCCAGTATGCGGGTGAAAGTAAAGGACTTCAGTTACCAGTTGCTGTGTTTCACGGTCATGGCTCTCCACATCCTGTCCCAATAACAGAGTCATCCGTTTCCAGAGCTCATAAAGTTCACTGTTCTTGACATCTTCATCTTGCTTCATCTTAATGAATTCATGCCATGTTTGAGCAACCTGTCATTACAGATTAAATTGAGTGAATCAAGTTTTAAGCCCAAATTAATGTATTTGTCTGTAGCAGCAAATTAAAATGAAACGTTTAGAAACATGGTGCGTACCTTCAAATAGTTCTTGTCTTGGTGATAAAGCTCTACAAGCTTTTGGCAAACCTCATACCACTTTTGCTTCTCAGAACTAGAATGAATTTGAGAGGACAAATTACTATAGAAACAAGGGTAGCAATGAAAATATATTGCAGACAATGCATTAAGGTTTCCCAAAGTATTTTTATTATTGTATATCTTTCTGCATACAATTGCTGCGAAATCAGCACAGCCAAAGTGTAACGGAAGAAATCAATAACAGAAAAATGTGCTATTTAAAACAGAAATTCCAGGGAGTCACAAGATTCAACACAAGGCTCCGATGTAGCTACAGCCTTGCTGGAGATCAATACCTATAAACCATTAAAGGTATGCAAAGCACATGGACTGCAGTGAAAGGACACCTAGAAAGCACTGGACTAAGTATATCTTACCTCAGGTAAAGTTCCATAAGCTTCTGGTATACATTTGGCAACTCCTGCTTAAAATCTTTTTGGTTGATTTTCTCGTATAAGTTTCCCAAACCCTGCAAAAGTAAGAGTGTTTTATATAATTGGCCCCAGATTCCACCGATATCTTGAATGAACAATATGCAGGCCCATAACAATGACTTGATTTTATGAATGGAAATTTTGCTAAATTCCATAATTGGAAATAATTGTCTTCAAAAGGGTAAAAAAAAAAAAAAAAAGCACTAGAATGGACTTAACAGGATCTTTACATTTTTAAGCAAGAAAGCTCATTCCAGCTACATCTCTCATTTACAGTACTCACACAAGTTATATATTGTTTTTCTCTCTCTTAGGACAAGGGCTCCCTTTAGATACATTCTGATCATATCATCAGTACCAGATTCTAATATTTGTCCTGAGTTTAGAAATACATAACTTTTTTATGTTTTTTTCAGCAACATCTCCTGAGTACAGTGATGCCACCCATGCATAGGTTTGTTGGAGGCCACATTTAGGACATGTGCATCTCTGTTTTTTTCAGTTTGTAATTTTAACAACTGCCCCATGTCCTATTTGGGACATCTTTGAGGCTGGTCAATTCAAATTACACCCATCACACCATGTATGTTAAAAAAAAAAAAAAACTAGCCCCCCCAAGTATTTCAAATTCTAGTATTTTAACTCTTTCCACACACTAATTCTACCACCAACCTAGTCTGTCCCCCCCCCCCCACACACACACAATGTATATTAGGTGGAAATTGGCACCCCAATATGTGTTCAGCAACATGTAGAGTTGAGTGATACCACCCATGTATAGGTTTGTTTGGGGGCTACATTTGGAATTATATATATATATATATAGATATATTTTTCCCTACGCATCACATAGTGATTAGTGAGTTGGGCTCCAATCACCTTCAACGGGTGGCTGCAGTACCTGTAAGTGAACCTGCTGGAGGAGCTTAGAGTCCCGAGGAAGGTCTGGACACATCATCATCATTTTGTTAGAGGCAGAATCCCTCTTTTACATGGTATTTTCTAATGCTCTTAGGAGTGATCAAAAGGGACTACTGACCAGATATCGAGGCACTTCACCAACACTGGCTGAGCTTAGGAAGCGATCACTGATTGCCTCCGAGACACTTTTTTAGACTCCGGCCTTAAAATTTGGTGAATACAATCACTCCTAGGAGTGATAGAACGGGTTCACTACATTTTTTGGGTGTTGCTGGATGCCTCGATGCTGAACACCATGTGAACAAAGAGAGGTTGTTGATTGCTTTCTACACTTGTGTAACCCAAAGGCGTGCGTTTGCGTGACTTGCCTGACACGTCAATTGTTAATAGTTTCTCTAACTAGAACATCATCTTTACATTATTGTTTCAAAGAACCCAAATCAATAAAAAGCACATAGACTTACGCATCTTCATTTGTTACCTTTTTACCCTATGCAATGGATCTACACGCTCCTTCATTCCAAAGGCTTGCTTACCTGCATGTACTAGGATCTGATTTATTTTCACTAATAGTAAAATCAGAGGAAGCTTCTTTACTTTTTTGGATTTATCATGACTGCATAATATATTACCTGCCATGCTAGTAACTGCTCTGGTTCAATCTCCGTAGCTTTTCTATAAGCAGCTTGGGCTTGATCAGGCTGCTCCAGTTCTGCTGCCGCCAAACCAATGAACACCCAGGCATTGTAATTATTCTTCTCCAGTTTTAGTACTGCCTGTATTGAAAAAATATTACATTATCGCAAAATTGTTATTAACGGAACCATGCCAACCTTAATCAAAATGCGTTTTGTATTTTGCCTACTAAAGTAGTGCACACAAGCCATTGCTTTCAATGAAAGGCCAACCTGCATACCTGCATGTGTGTGAAGCATACTTCATGCTTCAGTGTGAAACACTGTACAGTACAGCCATCATTTGGAAGCCAAATAAATGAAAGAAAAACTCTGCACTCTCTTTGCTCATTTAATGTCATGAGTAAGTGCTAATTAAGCATGAAACACGTTAAGCTTTTATCCGATCTGTATCTTTCCTGTTTGGTTCCTGATTTCTTTGCATTTAATAACCGAAGCAAAGAGAGTGGAATTCTTCTCTCATTCATCTGCGTTGGCTATTAGCTTGGAAACATTCTTTCTACTCCAAGCACCTTGCTGACTGTGTCTGCGTCCCTGACCAGTCCGCAAGCCTGATTTACCTGTATCATTTCCAAATCTTTTGGATCTTTAGTCATGTCTGGTGAAAGAACAGGCTGGTTGTGTCACTTTTTGCGACATTCATATTGTGGGACATATAACCGAATTACCTTGCATTGCTTGAGTGCTTCTTTGTAGTCTTTATTTCTTATTGCTTCTCTGGCAGTCTTCAGCACAGCTTTCACTTCCTTACTCGACATGATTATATATCAGTGCTACATCAAGGCATTTAGGGGGAAACAAATCAAAATGTTATGTTTTTGGCTTACTAAGCAAAGTAGCATTTGTCTGGAAGGCATATTAAATAAAAGCCCCCCCCCCAACAAAAAATAGATGAAAACACATTACTAAGCATTGCTTTGGTATCCAATCTCACAAGACCATTCCAGAAATACTCACGGAAACCTGCCTGTCGTTTCTTGAGCTGTTTATACTATAAGTTCATGTAAGGGCACCTACTCATTCATATACAATGCATCCACGCAACTAAACAAAATGAGTAATCCTCTCTAAACACATCCGCATCTATACTGTCTAAGCCTCTTTATTCCAACTTAATTTCTTTATTGAAGATTCAAAGATTTTGCAGACAATCAAAGATATACAATTTATTCTGAAATTCTTGTACATATTTTTATTACACAAAACTATTCAAAAACAAAATTGTCTTTTAGCGAAAAACATACCTAAAATGCAATTCAGGCAACAAAAGAGAAAAGAAAACACGCGCACCAGGACAGGCTCTGCCACACCATCAGGATGGATTTTTCACACTGCATTGTCGTTTATATCCCCCTTAGTGTTTTTGCCCCTTGTTTATTGATGCCCCAGCCAGCACCCTTTTAGTATAGATTAATGTGGTGTCCCCATACCCTTGTATGATCGACTCCATACAATAATAATATATGAAACGTAGCATTGCAGGTATAGATCAAATAAATACATGGAAACAACATTACAGGTATTAATCAAATGAATAAGACATATTAACCCTGTATTTGCAGGTATACATAAATAATGTTTGGAAACATAGCATAGCAGATATGGATCTACAGAAAAACACGCAAACCCAGCTTTGCAGGTATAGATCAATTGGAATTCACATAAAAACACGGCATTAAAAAGATTTGCCATCTTTGTCCCCAAATAGCCCAGCGCAAGTCAACTTTGTCCCCAAACAGTCCGTCCTATGCTATCTTTGTCCCATAAACACCCTGCCTGCACCATCTTGGTCCCCAAGGCTCAAACCTCCTGCTAGTGCCATCTTTACCCTTCCACAATTATACATCTATGATACACACAAACACTTTTACAGTCAGTCACTCACTTATTCACACTTTCATTTATCCACACACTAATTCATTTATTCTCTCACTCTGTATTTATTTCAATATTCTTACTACCCCCTTTCTCACTATCTATATACTCTCCCCCCTTTCTCACTATCTACCCCCTCTACCCCTTTCTGACTATCTACCACCCTCTCCCTTCTCACTATGTATATGGGGAGCAGAGGGAGAATATGAAACCTTTGGTTGGCTCTTTATGCAAGGTGGGCAGTGTTCCTCTCCCCAACCACATCCCTCCTGGGTCTGGTCATGCACTTGCTGGGCTCAGTTCCACCCATCTCTATCGCTAACCAGCCCCCTCCCCCAGCCCACTTTGAACCCCATGTCATCTACCACCAAAGCAGTTGGTTGATCAAATATTACTGACAAACTTTTAAGAAGCCCCCCCCATCTTCTATGGCAATAGCCTACCAGTGCCAGCTTTTGTGTCACAACGAAGCTAAATTTTACTCAACAGTACCAGGATGCATGTCACGTGATATCCACTTGTGTATTGATGCCCCTGCCAGCCACCCTTTAGTATTGATTTATGTGATGCCACCAGCCAGCCCCTACTTGTTTATTGATGCCCACACTGTCACACCCCCTTGTATTTGTGCCATCCAGCCAGCCCCACATTGTTTATTTATGCCCCAATTATGTATTGATTTATGTGATGCCCCTCCCAACCCCCCATTATGTTTTAATTCTCCCACACACTGTACGTTCCCTCTATTGTGTAGTTGTGCCCCCATACAATTGTGTTTATGCCCCTAGCCAGGAACCCCTTTAGTATTGCTTTATATATGATGCCCCATCCAGCCCTCTCTTGTTTACTGTTAACCCCACTGCCTTGGGCACTTATGCCCCCCAGCCAGCCCCCTTTAGTATGTTACTTAGATTTTATATTTGTCCTCTCCACGTTGATTAGAGCCCTACCTGCAACAAGTTTATCAATACCGTATTTATTCTTCGTTTCCCGGCTGATTCTTTGCTCAGCCTGCCTGCTCAGCGAGCGTAGCCACTGTCAGAGGCATCGCGTCGCAAGGCTTAATGATCCACTGGTCCCCAGATCAGCCGGCCCACCGGGAAATCTCCCAGCTTCCCGGTAGGCAGTCGGCAGTTTAGAAATTCGTCAGGGGGCCAAGGAATAACCTGAAGGGGAGGCAGTTGCTCCTCCCTGTAGCGACGCCACTGCCTTAAGCGACTCCAACCCGTTACCGGCAAACTTACTTCAGTAGCACAGAGAACTGTCAGCAGCTTCCCTTATAGCTTCAGCGCGCTGTTCCGGTCATGTGACACCGTAACGGGGCTTGAACTAGAGGAAGGCGGCTGGGACAAACTTCTTCGAAACGCGAAATGGTCTTGTTGCCAGTCTACGAGAGCTGCTTATCAGGTAACGATGCCCAAACAGCTAAGCATTATGTTTATTTCTGTCATGTATTTTCTGGACGGCATTGCTGTGATGATCCGGTAACTCTTGAAACGATCTCAATTGCGTTTGAGTTATAGTTTTAGGTTTCAAAGTTTTATTGCTGTAGATACAATTTTGTCAGAGATAGATGGTTTTCTCGCAGGACTGAAAATAAAATGTTGTGCAATTATGGTAACGTAATGATTTATGCGAATTAACGTATCACATAAATCATACCTCCCAAGTGTCCCTCTTTATGAGGGACTGTCTCTCTTTTGGACCTAAATTGACTCTATACCACCTGTTCCCAAAATTATTAAAGATGCCTGTCTTTATCAGAAATGATGCACTTATATATATATAGTAAGGAATGCAATAGAAATGTTCACTTGGGTTTTAAACAATTTTATTGGTATATAATACAATCAAGAACAAGTAGAACTCCAAGTAACTAAGTAGCACGAGAACCATGTGCTGATCAGTATGTATAGATGTTATCACATATCAATGAATTATTTGTCCATTCTGGCCCTCTTGCTGGGCAGTTCATGGCCACTGTTGTCATTTGGAGTGGCGGTTGGTGAACTGAAACTCCTCTTCCTCCCTTTTTGGACGTATTTTTTGGGCTCAATCACTTTAATAAATGTCCCCCCACAGGTAACCTGATGGTGCGACCACCAACGTTCCCGAGCAGAGGGTGCCCGATTCATTGCCCGCCTTATGAAGCCAAACTTTGGCCCCCAAGCCCTGCAGGGACCATTACAGAGCCACCAGTGCTTTCTGCATTTAGCAACCTCTGCATGGAAATTGTGGTAGATGGAAATGTTGGCGCCAGTGATGTTGTTTAGGCGCTTCATGTGTCTGCAGAACTCCGGTCCGTGGGCTCCTTCGTCTTTGTATTTGTGTGTCACAAACAGGTAAGCGTGAATCATTTCATGGAGAAGGACCTCAACAAGATCTCTCCTTGATCTCAAGCTTAGTAGTGGCTTGCTGATATAAATAGTGCACAGGTCTTCATTTATCTTGTAGCGACAAAGCCCGGCTTTTTGTGTCATCCTGCGGCTCCATTTTACTTCCACCCACATCAACTTTCCCTTGAAAAACTTGTGATTAAGTGACATGAACAATTCCTGGAGGTTGGGGTTTGGGTCCAGTACCTCCCAAGCAGGATCGATAACTGATAAGCACTCAGGATCTATATAATCCATCGCACTGGGGAAAAGCTTCCACACCTAATCAATCTGTCACCGCAACAGCTCCCTCTCGCAATAATCAAGTAGCAAATGGGATGACAGTAGAAGCTTATGATACTATGATGTCATAGTGAGTTATTGACGTCCATGCATAGTGGTGATCTCACCCAGCACTACGCTGCGTACACAAACTCACTAAAACGTTGCAAAAAAGTTGAATGCTTCAACTTAACCAACTTTGCTGCACTCTATGACCTTCATGGCCAAGGTTTTTCCCACCCTACTGTCCAAAGCTTTTTTTTCGCCATTTTTTACCTTGTTCAATTGCAATTTCCATTTTTGCTATTTTATGTATCCACATAATTTATATATTGTTTTTTTCCCCTTAAGGAGAGATAGGACTTTCGTTCATGCGATTTTTGTATGTAAAAGGCATCATTTAATATAAGTAATATTTAAGAAGATAGAATAATTATGAATAAAAAAAATTTTTGATTTAAGAAACTAAATTCATACGTAGAAATAAATGTTCAATCTTACGTACCTCCTGAGTATCAAACCTCTTTTTTTCTAGAACCAAGTGGCATCACCAGCATCAGATTGGCTTGCCATATTAAATAGAAAAAAAAAAGTATTAAAGTAGCGCCGGCAGGCGGCATCAGCACTCAGCGGCCGTTTAGATTAGATTTCGGGTGGCCTGGGGGGGGTCTTGCTTGACCTCCTGGCTTTTGATCTCTGACTTGCTACCTGGATTGTCCTTTCTGTCTCCTGTTCCACTACCTTGGCTTGTTAACCCATTATGTTCCTGTGCCTCCTGCCTTGACACTCTGGACTGATTATTGACTATTTGGACTGTCTGCATCTGGGTGTCTACACCTCCTGCCTAAAAGCTCCTAACCCTACACTGATTAGGGATGCCCTTCCTTACTCTGGGTGATGATTTTTGTTCTTTTTTCTAATAAGGGGGGGCAGTCTTTCAGGGGTTCAGTGCTTGCCCTGTCTTATCTACTGTGGTTTAATCTCCTTCCTTACTCCGAGGAAATAATTTTTTAAAAATTGTTCTAATGTAGGAGGAAATGTAGTATCCAGAATTGTAGGGCTGGATGTGTCTACATGGCAGTGTCTTCCCAGTGCCCTACTATGGCTGCTGCCTAATCACCTACCTTATTCAGGGATCAATTCATAAAAAATGGTCAAAATTGTGGGAGAAATCCAGTCCCATAGCATGCTGCTGGATGAGTGTCCACTGGTGTAATGCTGCTGTTGCTGGTGGCGTTGCAGTGCAACTAACGATTATTTTCATAATCAATTAGTTTACATTAACGTGTCCTTTGTGCACACAGCACTTTTATCTCTTTATCACAATGGCATTTCTCTAATTGCCTTCTTATTTTACTGACATAATAATAAAAGCTATATTTTAAACACAATATTTCTCAAACTAGGTTTTAATGCCTAAACAAGTTTCACCAGTAACTATTAATTTACATTATTTTTCATATTTAATAAAAACTATAATTGAGAAAAATGCATTTCCTGTTTTTATTTCCTTTTATTTGCCAACCTGCCCCCCGGTTATGCACATCTGACCCCAGGCTTGTCACTCTGCCCCCTGATTTGCCTTATACCCCCAGATATGCCAATCTGCCCCCCCAGATATGCCTTATACACCCAGATATGCCACTCTGCCCCCAGATATGCCTTATACCCCCTGATATGCCACTGTGCCCCATGATATGCCTTATACCCCCTATGTGCCCCTGATATGCCTTATACCCCCTGATATGCCTTATACCCCCTATATGCCACTGATATGCCTTATAGCCCCCAATATGCCTTATACTCCCCAGATATTTCACTCTGCCCCCCTAGACTTGCCCCCTGTGCTCCAGTCTCCCTGGTGTCTAGTGGGGCGGCCGGTAAACGCCTGTAGCTTCTGGTAGGAGCAGAGGTCTCCTGCAGCACTGCGGGGATCTGGATCTTAGTGTTATAGTCCAACCTCTATTTGAGATCAGATTATAAAATGAGGGGTATTTTCAGAGCATTTGCTGTGAGAAAACCCTTATCTTATTTTCAACGATTTTCATTATCTATTATCGATTTTATCGATTAGTTATTGCATCCCTATATTAAACCTTCAGATGCTGCTGCTGTAAGTAAAATATGAGTTCAGAAAGTAAAACAGTCATGAAGAAACAGAATTTGTCCGAAAACAAATGGCAAAAATGAAAATGTAATCTTAACTAATGAGAAATAAAATAGTATTACAAGTATAATAAATGAGATTAGACTGTGAGTTCCATCGTATACCTGGGAGCAGTCTAAAAATACATACTAAAGTTCAAGAAAGAGAGCAAGTGTCTGGTCTTCTGCTGCTAGGTTTATCCCCTGTATTTCCCAACGAATGAAAAGAGCCTGCTTGTATGGAACATGTATGTGCCTATGCGGCAAGAACCCCCAACACATGTTTAGTGATCCTGTCCCACTTGTTTAAAGTCCAGCATGTCGGCATCAAAGAAGTAAAGCTCGGACAGATGATTTTTTTTTAATTTTTTTTTTTAGGCTAGCATTAGAGAAGATAAACACGCATGGAGGTTTTGCAGTCCAGCACAGAAGAGGTTAAATGCACACACAAGCAGGAGACTTGCAGTCAAGCATTAAAGGGTTAAACCCCGCACACACAATTGTTTGATTTGATTCAGCACACCATGTATTTGCCTCTCTGCCAGAAAGTACTTTAATATGCTTTCTTTTTTGGGAGGGCTGCATGGGGCCAAGTAGGAGGTGGGGTGCGGATATGGTACCCCGTAATGTTACTGCACAATGGCAGATGCATTTGTAGCCTGATTTAACGATTCGTCGTTATTATTATTTCCCCTCTTTGACATTACGTCAGGCTCGCTGTTTAGTTCACATTGCCCGGACATGCGCTTTACAGATCCCTTAAGCACAGAAAAGGAAAGGCTAATATAGTTAATTAATATAGATTACGGTTACTCTATCAATAAATTGTGGTACACAGAGCGGGTTGCAGCCCAGCACATTCAGCTGTTTGGGCAGGAAGTGGGGGCTGCCAAAAACACTTCCTTTCCTTCACAAGTTAGACGAAGCATGCGCAGGACTGGGAGGGGCGATAGTGGAGAGAAAAAAAAAGTTTGTAAATCACTTTGACGAGAAAAATCTAATTTCCTCCCCTCCGTCTATGAATGTACTTGAATGGATATAAAATGGATCTGTTGGTCCCTAGACCTACTCTGATTTATTTCATATTATGTACCCTGCCTGCAGTTTTATTAAACTCTCTGAACTCCCTCCGCAAGAACAGCACCAGATACAATGTTGTTATGGTGATGAGCGATTCCTTTGTAAGTATCGTGCCTCACGCTGGTAACGTTATTTCTTCTGCACGTGGCGACTTTTTAGATCACTAGGTATAGAAGTAACTGCTTTGCACACAAGCCTGGCTAGCTCAGTCAATAGAGCACGAGACCCCCCTCTAATCTCATGATTGTGGGATTGAGCCCCACATTGGGCACTCTGCTGGTTTTGAATGAGACCACAGAGTCAGAGGTTTAAGTGTAAGGAAGTTTTATTTTACTGACACGGTAGTAGATACGTAGAACAGCCTCCTATCAGAAGTGGTAGAGGCAAATACAGTGAAGGGGGTTAAACACCCATGGGACAGGCATAGTTGTCATGAATCCAAGACCAAGGACTGAAAAACAGGCGGACTAGATGGGTTCTTATGTGCTCCCAAATGCTATGTTTCTATGTTTTAACCCTGTGAGTGCCAGAATGCATCCCAGTTGGCACATAATGAGCCACTAAATTCTGTTGCAATGTTCTTGAAGTATGCGATGTTTTAGAGCTGCAACCATAAAGCAGAAAACTTTCAAAGCAGAGTGGTCCAGGGAGCCTTTGCCTCTGCGCAGCCTGTTTCTGAGTCCCTGTGTTCATAATATATGGGACAGACCATAATACATACAAAATACATTTTTATTGTGGTACCCCGAGTTTGAGCGTTTAAAACTGGCACTTTTTAGTGAATAAGTTCCTAAGTACCGGTAAGATTGGCACCATGATAGACTGTATGTTATGACATATGCTTACGTACAAACCCTGATTTTCTGTTTTCTATTATTATTCAGGATGGAAGACTGACTTCACATAATAACGTGGTCCCCCTTCCTTATTTAAGCTTCATGAAACGTCACGGGGCCGTATTTCAGAACGCATACACCAACTCTCCTATATGTTGCCCTTCACGTGCTGGTAAGGCATTTAACCCCTTAAGGACAATGGGCAGTCCCTAAACCCATTGAAAACAATGCATTTTGAGCCCGTACATGTACAGGCTTTGTCATTAAGGGGTTAAAGAGAACTGTATGAGCGACTGACATAGTTCAAAACGATTCATTATCAAATTACATTTTATTGTCGCCCTACACGTTTGCTTGTATTTATTTTTTGTTTGTAAATATTTCAGCTATGTGGAGCGGACTGTTTCCCCACATAACAGAGTCATGGAATAACTTCAAATGCCTTGATCCAGGCTACCCAACATGGATAGATCTTTTGAAGAAGAATGGATATACAACTCAGTTGTTCGGTAAGCAAGATTACACAAGTGGATCTCATTCACTTAGGTGAGTGATTACTCAAAACTAAAGTATATTTGGCTAATAAAAAAATACATTTTACTGTACTGAGAAAGTAGGTAAGTGGAATGGCCTAGAGCAGAGATGGCGGACCTATGGCACTTCGGTTGTGGTACGTGGGCAGGTTGCCGACCGTCAGGGCCAGCGTTTGGTGTGTGTGAGCTGTGTCATAGCAGCAGGGGCACCAAGCGGTCATCCTATCACCAAGGCCAGGGTCAGGGAGTAGAGGAGAGAGAGGGGCACCGAACTCCTGAAAAAGTGTTCAGCAACCATTCGGCGCCCTACTCTTTCCTCCGCTTCCTGCCAACAATGTTGCTAAAAAGTAATGTAAGGGTCTTGATCCTCGCGTAGAAGAGTTGACAGACTATGCAGGGCAAGTACTGCAAGGCTCCATTTTTTTGTTATACACTGATATCATTTCAGTGCAAATGCTATGGTTGTTTAATAAAATCCTTTACACAAATAGATACTCTTTTCATAGATGGGCCAAAGTAGTTATCTGCTGACACATTCTACGGTATGTTTCTATGCTTAAAAAAACAAATTGATACACACTGTTGTGTACAGTAATTTTGTACCAAAAAAACTTCCTCTCCATGTTTAATATGCAGTGTTGGCACTTTGAGGTCTGGTTTCATGCAGAAAATTGGGCACTCGTTCGCCATCACTGTCCTAGAGGGTAGATAAGTGGACTGCGGTGGAATTTGTTTTTGACCATAGAAAGGCATCTAATATGGAATGATGAGAAAGCGGCCTTGAGTAACATCTCTCCCTCTTTCAGCAACCGAGTGGAAGCCTGGACCAGAGATGTCCCGTTTTTACTCCGACAGGAAGGAAGGCCTGTTGCAAATCTCACTGGAAAAGTAGCACAGGTTCGAGTTATGGAGGAAGACTGGAAAAACACAGATTTAGCAGCAAACTGGATTAGAAAAGTTTCCCAGAACATTTCACAGCCATTTTTTCTATATCTGGGTTTAAATCTACCACATCCATACCCTTCAAAAAACATGGGAGAAAACTTTGGATCTTCAACATTTTTGACCTCTCAGTACTGGCTTCAAAAGGTACACTTTACAAGTGTATATAAACTATCTTTACTTACTTGTTTTGAATTTTATTTAAAAGATGACCTTAATATACTCTGGTAAACATTGTGTTTTTGTGAGCATCATTTTAACATTGCTATTTATTTTTATTTGCTTTAAAGCTCATATCTACAAGGTTTATATCTTTGTGGCTCTGTGAAAAAAATCATATAAAGACTCATAATAGAGTCACTGTAAAAGTGTGAACAAAATAAATCAATTGGACATTGTTTCATCTCTCTTACTCAGTTGTCCCTGACAGCACCGCTGAAGAAGAATGCATGTTAATCGTAATATGCATTCTTTAAAATAAATAAATAATAATAATAATAAAAAAAAAATATATATATATATATATATATATATATATATATATATATATATATATATATATATATATATATATATATATATATATATATATATATATACCTTTTAAAGCGAAGCTGCAGCTGCCCTCCCCCATGGTCCGACAGAATCAGCCAATCAGTGGCAGGAAAGGGCTCCCATTTAAATCAATATGAGTGCTTTTGATTTAAGTACACGCTGTTACCGTGATTTAGCTAACTGGCAGTATGTATATCACAAGCAAGCTATATATGTTCTTTACTCTAGTTAGATTGTTATCAATATTAAAAACTATTACATTAAAATAACAAGATAAAAACATTTTTTCCTTAATATTTCAGGTGTCATATGAAAACATAACCATTCCCAAATGGATACCCTTCGAAAACATGCATCCGGTGGACTATTACTCCTCTTACACCAAGAACTGCACCGCACATTTTACAGACAAGGAAGTCAGAGACATCAGGGCTCACTATTATGCTATGTGCGCAGAAACAGACGCCATAATGGGTAGGTGGACATCGAATGATGTCATATTGTATACATAGAAGCATAAATATTAATGTACATATAATTTGCATAGGTTCAATGGTATTCAAACACAGATCACTGGTCATGCGCAGGATTACATTCCTGTTTGTATTTCAAGGGTCAGTAGAATCAGTTTCATAAACACCCCCTGCCAAGATCATCCCATGGATAATGCAGGACGGATAACACTGAACATGGTAAGCTACTATGGCACAGAGATGGAGGTACACTTTCTGAGCCCAAAATCCTCTAACCCATTGAGTTATTCATTGTGCAGAGCCAGCTCATCCTTTCTTGCTGGAGACAGCGGCAGGCGTTGGTTCTTCATAAAAATAAAATATTGAATTTAGGCAGTTCCGTGTTTATCATAAATTTGTCATAATTTAAGATGCCATAACATCATGATGCATTTCGAAGGGGCAACCTCTCTAAGTGTGAAAACTGAGTTGACCTTGCTTAGTTAAACCTAAAAATAATTATCTTTTATACATCGGCATCACAGCCTTTTTTGCATGAAAAACGTGGCCTTACATAGTGAGCATTGATATACATTTTCAATAACCTGCAACTCACAGATTAGAGAACTATGGTATCTCTATCCATTTGTTTTACTAGATGTTTAATGACCTAACCCTTCATAATTAGTGCTGACAGATGATGTGGGGTTTACTTAAGTGTAGACTAAGATATTTTTTTTCCCTAGGTCCTTCAATTCATAGGTCAAAATTGACAGTCTACTCTCCCCATTTGGGAACCATATTTCTTACTGTTCCATAAAAACATGATTGATATTGTATTAACCAAGCAAGTAAAGACACAAACGCATGAGAAAACAGAAATATATTTAGTTTTATATAGTTCATATTTATCAATGGATTAGGACAAGAAGTTAAAAAACTGATTTGAAAGAGAAATATGAGCAATTCCCGATACATTGTTACTAAAGACTCAGTAGGTTTCCACTAACCTTTAATTTTGTTGTCCATGGCAACATCATTTCTGGCCATACTAAAGCAAATACGCTTAATGCGTACAATATGCAGAAACGGTAAAAGCCTTTTTTCCATGTATATTCCTACATGTTTCTCTGCCAAGGTCAGTTTAAGAAAATTAAAGTTGTTCCATTCCAAATGCTAATGCAAAAGTTAAAAAATAATAACCAATATGGGGAGGGTATAGGGCAAAATATTGCTGTGTACTGGCCTAGATGTTTTTATATTTTCATTTGGATTAACCTAAAGGCTTAATCACATTATTAGATTTTGTATAGGTTTAAACAATTTTCCTGAAATTGAGAGGGTCAAGTCCTATGCAGGTCATACATAGCTTTGGGGGTGGGGGGATAAAACAAAGAACATGTAAATATATATGTACCGTATATTCCGGCGTATAAGACGACTGGGCGTATAAGACGACCCCCAACTTTTACAGTTCAAATATAGAGTTTGGACTATACTCGCCGTATAAGACTACCCCTCTACCCAGCATACAACAACCAGCCAATCACGGCAAGCGATGTACCTTACTGGTGATTTGCTGGTTGATTTGCTGACATATACATACATGCACTGCCCTTACACACACACACACACACACACACACACACACACATATATATAATATACATATATGTGTGTGTATATATATATATATATATTTATATATATATATATATATATATATATATATATATATATATATATATATATATATATATATATATATATGTGTGTGTATATATCTACACATATGCCTGTCCATACATACACATTTATACACTGCCCTCACCACACACCCCTGCCTTTACACACATATGTATATATACCGTATTGGCTCGGATATAGGCCGCCCCCGTATATAGGCCGCACCCTAAAAGTTTGGTGCTTTTTTAAAGAAAAAGTTTTTTTTCCTTAAAAAAGCACCAAAAAAAACATGCTGCCACTCTGTCTCCCCCCCCGAGATACGCTGCCGCTGTCCTCCCTCCCCGCGATACGCTGCCGCTGTCCTCCCTCCCCGCGATACGCTGCCGCTGTCCTCCCTCCCCGCGATACGCTGCCGCTGTCCTCCCTCCCCGAGATCCGCTGCCGCTGTCCTCCCTCCCCGCGATCCGCTGCCGCTGTCCTCCCTCCCCGCGATACGCTGCCGCTGTCCTCCCTCCCCGCGATACGCTGCCGCTGTCCTCCTCTGCCCCCCCCCTCCTCGACTTAGTTGCATGCGCGTATTGCGTAAATGTCTCCCGCCGGCCCCGCAAGACACCCGGGAGTCTGCTCCGGTAAATCGGGGGTGGGCAGAGGTAAAACGCTTAGATAACCTCCCGTGCCGGCACCCCCCCCCCGTGGGAAGTGCTGGCAGGGGAGGCTGTCTGAGCGTATCGGGGAGAAGGATGCAGGTCCCCTGCACCGCTGCGGGGGATCTGTATCTTAACCCCGCTGCCTGCCCGGCGCCCGGGACTGCATGTCCCGGGCGTCGGGCGCTAGAGCCCGAATATAGGCCGCACCCCCACTTTAAAAACTTAAAGTGGGGGAAAAAAGTGCGGCCTATATTCGAGCCAATACGGTATATATATGTATATATGTATATATATATATATATATATATATATATATATATATATATATATATATATATATATATATATATATATATATATATACACACACGTATGTGTGTGTGTGTGTATGTATATATATATATATACACACACGTATGTGTATGTGTGTGTGTATGTATATATATATATATATATATATATATATATATATATATATATATATATATATATATATATATATATATATATATATATACACACGTGTGTGTGTGTGTGTATATATATATATAAAATATATACACACACACCAGCTTACAAATACACTGACCATATCACACCAACATACATACACTGCACTCACACCCCTTTCTCCCCATCTCTTACCTTATCTTCTGTCTTCTTTCTTCCATCCAGTTGTGGGAGCGCGAGGTCTGGCACTTCAGACCTCAGCTTCCCTGCTCCCTCATCACTACGCGCCGGCAATTGATGCCTTTGCCGGGACATGATGGCATCCCTGCGCTCGGCATCAATAGCCGGCACGTAGTGATTAGAGAGCAGGGAAGCCGAGGTCTGAAGTGCCAGACCTCGAGCTCCCTAATGTTGGTTTAGTTAGAGGGAGGTCGTGATCTCCCCAACCAGCCTTGCTGATCAGGGCTAGTTGGGGAGATCACGATCTTGCACCTACCTCGGCGCGGCCCTGAAGGCCGGCCCAGGGGAGGCGGCTTCTTCACTCGCCCCTCCCCTAGAGATTGGTGGCTTCGTGGGAACCTCCGGCTTGGTAAGTACCCGGTGGATGCATTTCTTAGGGGTTTCTAAGTTAGTACCCGGCGTATAAGACGACCCCCCACTTTTAAGAAGATTTTCTGGGGTTAAAAAGTCGTCTTATACGCCGGTATATACGGTATATATTTTTTTTGTATTCTGAGTTTATTGTATTTTGCTTCCAAGTTCATACCACAAAAGTCAGCATATCTAACACCAATACGTGAAAATATCAAACATGGCATATATATATACCGTATTTATCGGCCTATAACACGCACTTTTATATCTAAAAAAATAAGCTTAAACCCTACCTGCGTGTTATACGCCGATAACTTTCTGTGCTGCACGATCTGCAGCCGCGTCTCCCGCACTTCCGGTTCCGGCGAGGGTGCGTGTTATACGCCGGTGCGTGTAATACGCCGGTAAGTAATATATATATATATATATATATATATATATATATAAATAAATTTGCTTCTATTAGGTCCAGATTTATTGTATAAGTAATTTATATAAGGGTAACACAGGAGGTGGTCAGATTCACATAGAAATGCAGAGTGTGGTTGACTCAAGTGGCTGTAGCCATGAGGCCATATTTTGAGACCCAGATCAAACATAAATTAAAATCCATTGAAAACAGAAACCAGGATAAGGATAAGAACCTTGGACCTTGACGATTAATAACTTGTACAAGCTTTTGAACCAGTTATATCCCAAGCCACTAATGTCATTTGCTTTTTCAACATGAAAAATATCAGATAACTCCTCTGTTCTGTTACTCAACCCAGAATCCCACAGGTAGGGAAGACAGGTATTCTGCCCAATAGAACCATCTATGAGAATGTTGTGGCTCTCGCCCTTGTGTGGTAAAAGCTAATTCTTCCATTTTCCCAATATGTTCTACCCTGGACAGCCATACAGCACAGGTAATAGTGTTTGCAGCACCCCAACCGGGGTCAGGACAAGCTCAGGGTCACCCACTTGATGGTAGATTTCTCTATAATTAGATCCATCACTTGATTTACACATGTGACCTATGCATATCCTATCCAAATCAAGTGATGAATACAGCTTCTCTTCCCCTGCTAAGAATTATTTTCTTCCCGTGACACCCTATTAATTTACACCCAGCCCTATTAGGTATTGATAAGTTATGTGTTGCTTTGTGGCAATGTTATTTTATGCGTTTATAACATCATATGTCATGATTACTTCTTTTCTCACAGTACACAAAAGGCACCACTTTTAATGTTGTGGCTGTTGGCCTCTTGTTTTTGTGTATCTGTATTATGACTGTTGCATTTTTGATCATTTAAACAATTTATCGTAGGTGAAATTATTTCGGCTCTCAATGACTCGGGACTTTTAAGCACAACGTACCTACTGTTCACTTCGGACCATGGAGAACTTGCTATGGAACATCGACAGTTTTATAAAATGAGCATGTACGAAGGAAGCTCTCACATTCCTCTTATATTTATGGGACCCAAGATAACGCCCAGTCAACAAATACCAGATCTAGTTTCACTTGTTGATCTTTACCCTACTATGCTTGGTAAGTAAACCTACTAAAATATAGGCATGCATCACAATTTTAGACCCACCACCGCCATACTCTCCCACAATTTAGAACTCTGCTTCCTTTATAGCCAGTAATGAAGAAATGAGGAGGCATCTGATGGGCTGCATATTGTATATTATAACTCATACTCATACAAAACAACCTAATTTGGTGAATGGATACTGCCACTACTGGTTAAAACGACCGTTAACTATTTTTCCCTCCTAAGAAAACAATTTAGCAAAATAAGAATTGTTTTTTTTCACTGTTGAGCAGAACAGAGACTCTACAGGAGCCAACTATGTCCGTACCACGCAGTTGGATCCTTGCTCAAGTCAGCAATATTTTGCCATTGTTCTTTAAGCAGTAGTATTAAAAGTCACACCACAATAAATATATATTTATTTTATTAGAATAAAAAGTGAGTAGTGCGCAATAGAATTATATAAATAATATAAGTACTGCATCAAACAACAATTAACTTGCCATTCAAAAAATGTGATCTACATGCTAACATGTCCTTGCGGACTACAGTATGTAGGACGCACTACGAGACAATTACACATCCGAATAGAAGAACATATGAGAAACATTAAAAAAGGAGCATTAAACCATAGTGTACCCTTACATTTTTTAACACATCATAATAAAGATGCAAAATGTCTCGAATTTTTAGGGATTGCAAGAATAAATAGCTTTTGGAGAGGGGGCAACCTTCTAGACCAGTTAGGTAAGGCTGAAATGAAATGGATTTATAATTTAAAAACTCTTATACCGAACGGATTGAATAATGACTTTGAACTTTGTCATTTTCTCTAAATTATTATTTTTTAATTATTTATTATGATATATATATCAATAGTTTGGTTTTATATATATATATATATATATATATATATATATATTTTATAATGTATTTTATAAAAATTGTTTTATCTAGTGTATAAATGATTTTGAGGCCTTTTTCTTATCGTTTTTTTATCGGTATATTAGTACTTTCTTTATCGAATTCTTACTATATTTTTATAAATCCATTTCAGGAGACAATGTATTTTTAAGGCAAGAAGTTTAAATAGCCCCCTAATTACATGGTCAATTAATGTGGATGGTGATAATAATTTTATACCACATATGCGAATTACGCGAATATTTATTCATTTATAGTCTTATCCTGTATATTTACATATGATCTATTATATAGTTGTTATCTTATAGATTTACTACTTATGATAATGTATATTAACTAATTTATTCCCTTATAGTATTAATGATAAAAACCTATATTTTAAAATACAATTAAGAACTGTTTCAAATATAATTAAGGATTGTTTTGAATATATCTAAGGACTATTTTAATATGATTCTATATTGTGATCCTGTTTAATTAATTTATTAAATGCATATACTTTAACTATAATGAAGAACCCAATTATGGACAATTGACAAATCTATGTGGACAATTTACCATTGATCTAATCAATTAAAGACGGCTATAAAGGAGCACAGAGAGGGATCCACCAACGTACCTGAGGAAGTATAGCACGAAACGCGTCGTACGTTGCACGTTGTGACAGAGGAGAAGGAGGACGTGACTTTTATTTGCGGATATACATTCGGCTGTGCAGCAGTGGATGAACGCGGGACGCCGTGATTTTGAAAACTGCCGCTAGTCCGATTATTTATTTATTTTATATATTAAAGTATTCATCTTTATCTCACCCTCGCCTCCGGATCTGTGCTTTGAAGAATTTGGGAGTAGTTACCTCGATTTCTCGCTCTTCTTCCGAGATCACGAAGTTTTGAATAATTCTACGGTGGAGACTGAAATTTATTCGGGAGACGAACAATCCCTCCCGCTCACCCCCCTACGCGGTTTATGGGCTTGAATAAGCCCCACCAAACGTAAGGGTCCATTTTGCCTGCTAGATATATACACACAACTATTTTGATGAATTACACTATGATGTTTTTTTCTTTTCTCTTTGTTTTATGATTGAATTTTACATACTGCTTGGATTTCCTTGAAGCTACATTGAATTGGTATCATTTGCATTATTTATACTCACTTGGTGTGAGGGGCGCGGTCACCTATATATGTTTTTATATTTATTTTATTGTTCATTATTATTTCTCTGTTTTCTATAGACATTGCCGGAGTTCATGGTTTTGAAAATAGAAGTGGCTTCTCTCTAATGCCGTTATTATCTGCTAGGTCAGCGAATGATGCCAATTTGCATCCTAATTGGTCTCTGAGCGAATTTCATGGTTCTGATGCAAATGCTTCAACCTACATGCTACGAGCTAATAACTGGAAGTACGTTGCATACTCAGATGGTGATTCAGTTCCTCCACAGCTGTTCGGTAAGTTCACTTCAGAATCAAATATGTCTCTAACTCGAGATACAGACCAAAAAAAATGAGAAATTGCACAACTTTTTCAGCAACTCAATTTTAATATTGATTTCTGGGACCTTACATTTAAGAATATAAAGTGAGGGTGGGACCATAGCGCCTTGTGTATTTAATATTTTACGAATGACTGAATGTAATTCCGGTATATTTAAATGTTCTTACCCAAGTCACATACTCATTTTCAAATTGATGCAAGCAGTTCCCTGGCTAACAGGATAAATGGGTCTATTCACTAAGCTGACAGTGCTTGCAAGTTGGCAAAAAAATGCAGGTTTGTATTGGTGTACTTGCACCAGTTGGAATTCATTTAAATCAGTCAAGCCTGGTCAAATGAACTCTAAACTCTACTAATTGCTTGACATTTTAGTCAATGGACTAGTTTTTGTCATGTTCCATTCTTCTTATCAACCAGAGCTATAGAAGACACTAGAGTTATTATGCCTTGGCCACAGGTGTAATGTGCATTTCAAACCTGACCTACTAACTGTTGATGATTTGATCCATAACAAATTTGGGCTACCTGCCCTGGCTGTGCGATGGTTTATTGGCCCTTCCATTAATTCAAAAGCCCAATTCCATGACGACGATAAGACAACACATTGCAGTGATACACCCCTAGCACATTTACGTAGTAAAAGTTATAATAAATGTAACTTGTTGTGTGGTCTATATTCACATACACTGACAAATGAATTTTTCCCTAACTACTTTACTGCTGCACATAAATGATGATATCCATTAATGCCCTTTCTGCAATCAGCTCCTCTGTAGTAGTATTTATGTTTCATTATATGCAATTATCTGGCTTATGTACTTGTATGAAGAGTATATTTACTTATTTGACATTTATAACTTGATGGACATTTAATAAGCTTCATTCTGTCATCCCTATTATACATAATTGTGTAAGACTCCTATTATACTAGGTTTACGTTTTCGACTCCATTTAGCTTTAATATTGATTAGTAATGATATTTATTCATTTGGATTTCTGAGGATCTTCAGCAGCATGATTGATTTTGTTTGGGGAGATCAGGAACTTTACTCTTACTGAGCAGAGAGGTAGCAGCTCTTAGAAAATCAGTCAATTATTGGAAAAGTTTACCTTCTAAAACGCTAGTACTTGTAGTCTATAGTTGAGCGGGGGTTTTAAGGGTCTCATTTGTCCTGATCCTTTATATCTTCACCACATGCTCTGGCAGACATTAGTTGTCTAAACTATGCATGTCACAACAGCATGTATTGGTAAACATAAATATAATTAGAAATCCATTAATAATTGAATAAGATACAGAGGTAACAGTTTAGAAAAGCTGAAGCATTTTTGTGATAGAGAGTTAGAAGGTACATGGTTCCGGGGTCATGTATTCTTGCGATAGCATTCCCTCATTGTCTTTAACTAATACAATATAATTATAAGTAATTAAGTAAATTTATATGTGAAATTTCAAATGCATAAGCAAGGCCGGCCCAAGACATAGTGCCGCGAAGTTTGAAATGCTGCCCTGCCGACGCCTCTGTTCATTATCTACCCCCTCCTTTGTGCTTCACTTACCTTCCAGCAGTCCTGAGCCGAGAGTCTCCCTGCTCTGTGGCGGTGCGCGCTGCTTCACTGCTGAGCGCCAGAAATTACATCATATTCTGGCGCTCAGCATTACAAGCCGGCACTGAGACCGAGCTAGAGGGCTCCCAGAGGAGAGAGAGGGGCGCCGAGCAGGTACTGAAAACTTGATAAGCGAAAACCACTCAAAAAAAAAAAAAAAAAAAAAGGCGCTTGGGGTAAAGCGGCAAAGTGACGCCTCTTCAAAAGTGCCGCCTGGGGCAATTGCCCCACTCTGCTCTGTGGCGGCCCTGTGCGTAAGTATCCATAGATATCTCTGTGTCTACATTGTGGCACAGCTAAGTATAGGAGTATCTTAAATTGTTACCTCACTTGAGTTGGAGGTCTGAGGTTCAGCCCATGCTGTCCAGTGCCTTAAATATTTGTAAAGAAAATGCCCAGTTAAAGTTTCCCAAGGGGTCCAGGTTCACTTTGTGCCACATAGCAGACAGATCGTCCATCTATGAAGAATGAATCTGGTAGAAAGTAGAAAAGGGTGGAGTGGTCAGCAGGAA
Organism: Spea bombifrons; assembly: GCF_027358695.1. Taxonomy (NCBI): domain Eukaryota; kingdom Metazoa; phylum Chordata; class Amphibia; order Anura; family Pelobatidae; genus Spea; species Spea bombifrons. The sequence continues at coordinate 138,217,457 of NC_071087.1, read as the reverse complement.
CATTACATTTGTTGCTCATGGAATTGCATCCATTTTTATAATTTTTTTATCAGTGGTCCAAGATAAATGGAGTGGAAAGTAACATTGCACTAGCCTTAAAAATACAGCAGCTGGCTAATTCCAGATACATTATGCGGCGATTCAGTATTAAAAGAAAAATAAATTTTAAGAATCTGTGCAGTAGTCCATAAAATCAGCTAAACAACTAAAAGCTAAGCTAAAATAATCCAGAGCACACCGTTTCCATAGCAGATGCACATTCTGCCAATCAAGTCCTATCCAACATTTATCTTAAACACTATATAAACACCTGCACAACAGTTACGTCTTTCACAAGATGAACCAAGGACCAAAGACCTAAATGCACAGCGAGTGAGAGAGATAGAACGAGAGTGTGAAGAGAAGAGAGGTGTCCACAAATAGGACAGTTGGCGACTATGCAGGTCCAGAAGGGAGGCAGCCCCTCTTGGGCAATTAGTCCCCTCGATGAAATGTGGTTCAATATGTCTTATTACAAGGGAAGCCTCTGATCTCTCCAATGTCAGTTTTCACTAATGAGGACTGAGTCCACACAGCTTTCATATCATGTAATAAAAGATGCCAGGTGCCTATAAAACCTGAAGCACTAGTATATGATATCATCAGGAATGCTTAGTTCAAAACGATATATTTAAGTTAGAAATGGGTTTACCCAAGCCAAAATCACATTTTTTTGAAGCCATGAAAGCTCATATACAAAATCCTTTATGATTGCTGTCATAAGGTGGTTTGGTGTTCTTGCCCAGCATCTTGGTACCTGTCCAGCAACTATTTTAGCAAGATGCTCAAATACATTTCTAGATGTTAACTCTTTAAGTGACCTAGTACTTTGCTGACCCGTCTTGCATTTAAAAAATCCAATTAAGGTTTGCAGTAGCTATGGTAATTGGCACTTCAGACTAAGCACTTCTAGTTTTAATGTATTTTAATGCTTAGTGCTATTGGTTTCTAATGAGGTTAATGTACATTTGATCCTGACAATGGGGAAAACAGTATCTGATACAGGTGTACACGGTCAGATTGTGGAGCAGACCATTGAGGCTTACTTACAAAATAGACAAATAAAATGCTTAGTTATTTTTTATGTCCATTTTCAGCAAATCTCTGGTCTTGAAGTATCATTGTGTGCTGTTTTCTTTATAATACCCAATTATCCATGTTCTGTGGATGTTAATTAGGGTTTCCATTGAAGGATACTAGGAATCCTCTGAAGATAATTATATTGGGAGACCAATGGAATAATATAAGAGATGAAAGGTATTAGATTCAGGGGTACAAAGCAACATTTTCCAGTACCTATTCCACTGAAAAAGATTTAGATCCACATGAAAAATCCTTGCATCCAAGTGTATCAGGCATTTGCCAAAAAGCTGCCTTTTAAAGAAACTTGTATGTGAATTTTTTTTAAATTACATATTTTTTTGCTTTGATTTGTTATTGCTCATTCATCTTTTATATAAAGTTCAAAAACACCCCACTCAGTAACCCTACTTCAGTGGCACTATGGATTAGATGGGGCTTATCCCAGGGAACATGCATGAAGGTAATACAATCAACTGCATAGTAATGGATCGGCGTATCTTCCTTTCAATGGATTATTTAGAAAGAAGCAATGCGCTTTTTACCGTAATAACTTCCAAATAATACTTTTCCTTTCACAATCTACTGTATAGAATAATAAAAACTGAATAAATCGTATCACGGAATTATAAACAATCTGATTTTGTAGAACATGCATCTGAATGAGCTTATTTAAGTTTAATATAACATTGTATTAGCGCTTGAAAATCTTCTGTAAGTGGCATAATTTACCGCATATCAAGTATCTATGTTGTAAGCGAAAGAAAATGCAAACCAGATGTGCTTTCTATCATAAGTAGCGAGACAATCTCTGGATGATGTTCAGTGATATTAACTAGATTGGTTGTGGCTGGCTAAGTGCTGATCTGTATTCATGTTATAATACTACAAACGCTTTCTCAATTATAATATTTATACACACATTTGATTATATAAACAATAAATAAAGCAAGTCTGAAACATATAGAGATTTTCGCATCATTTTGAGGTCTATTCACTATAGGTTAAAGTGGGTTGATTTTGTCATTTGGGCCAAAATGTCTAACTTTTTTTGTAGGGTGGCCATCTATATCCACATGAAACGTTATGCCATTTGGGGAAAAGCCTGGGTAGGGCTGTCTTTGGCCAGGGCAAAAGGGCGGTTGCTTAGGGCCCCAAATAGCAAGCTCTTCTTCACAAGAAGGTAGAGAAAGGAAAATGGTGTTGAGATGACAAGGGAAGAAAAAAAATGGTGTCATACTGGAAAGAAGAGTACCAAGGGTATGGAAAGTGGAGCAAGACCTGGATGGAGAGATTAGGGAACCTGTTCAAGGCACATAAGCAGAAACCCCCCTTAACTTAAAAGATGGCCCTGAGTATTGGGCAACCCAAACGAGTGGCCCTTTTTTCTGCACATAGACATGCATGCTGTCATCTGTTAGGAGGGCAAATCCATTTACAGTTTAAATGCTATTTCTGAGTGACATGCAGGTATACCCCAGATGAACGTACACAATGGGGTCCAGAGCATGTATGTAAAACAAAAAGGTACATAAAGTGAAGCACTACCTTTTTTCACTTATCAATACATGCAGTGCATTGCAATCGTCAGGTTATAAATGTTTATTGTTGCTTTTTAGATCAGTGTATCACTGTAGATAGTTCTTGTATACTGTTTCTTAGATTAAAAAATAGCCTGTTTTTAGTAAAGATTTTGAAGATGATATTAAAAGAAATAGTATTTTACATTAAAGTAATTGCATATATTTCAAATGCATTCGTTTCAGATTTATCGGCCGATCCAGATGAACTAAGGAATGTTGCAGGAGAGTTTCCAGCTGTCACCCTGTCAATGGATAAGAAACTTCGTTCCATTGTTGACTATCCAAAGGTGTCCGAGTCTGTCCATCGATACAATAAACAACAATTTGCCAACTGGAAGGAATCACTAGGAGTAAACTATAGCGATGTCATTTCTAGCCTAAGGTGGCATTTAGACTGGAGCAAGAGGCCAAAAACCTATTCCAGGAAAATTGAGAAGTGGCTTAAAAGTTCCACCTTAGGCTAAAGAAGAATAAGAATGCTTATTTACAGAACACACCAGCACCTAGATCAATATTCTCCACTGATGTTTTATGTTCGATTGCAGATGTTTCAGATTAAAATATTCAGCAGATATACTTAATGAAGAATTCCCTATATCTATAGCTGTATATCTATATAACTTTGTCTTGCTCCCACACTTATGGGTTCATCCCTGGTCTTGGTAAAACAGGTGTTCTCAGCTCAATTAATCCAGCACTGGGAGAAGCAGTCTGTCTCTCAGCAGAAAAGTTGAACGTGAGAACGTTATCCTCTTGTTTGCTTGACATGAGTCCATATTAGCAGGCCAGTCTGTGGTTAGACCTACGGTAGTTAAGTCTTTTAAAAAGGAGCAAGCTTTTGTTTTCTATGTCGTGCATGTTTAAAGTGTGTCCTGAAATAAACCTATATGTCTAAATAAAGCTTAAAGTTACTATGAAGTCTTTTTTGACCACCATTCAGCTGGACATTGTTCTAGCACTAATCGATATGTATATCAAACCGATATTGCTTTTCTGTGCCTACGACACTGATGTCACAGTCTCACAATTCAGAACAACCCATCTCTTGGGTTGGGCTCTCCTGGTGACTCCCTTGTCTGTGTGGTTCATATGCTCTGTATAGCCCAGTACCCTAAATACACATATACAGTACATTAAGGCATTACTATGCCCCCAATGAAGCTCTCTACCGCTTGTCCACCCTTCACTGCCCTAAACTTTGTGTGTTTATTTTTTTATTATTTGGGGGACTTTGACGTGTGTGGGGCTTACCTGTTACATGACTAAGAGAGTTGTAGGTCCAACTCATTTAATTCACTATCTATTATGAGGGTCCAACCTCATAAACTCCAGGTGTATGAAGAGCTTGGCTTGCCCTGTATAATGAATAGTCAAATAATTGTCTCCTCACTCCCCTGTTGGAGAAACCGGCTAGTGTTGGCCCTTCACAATGCACAGTGGTAATGGGAGAACTGAAGCCGCATCTCTTCAACAAACTCTCCTGTCTACTCTTCCTTTAGAGATCGGTTTTGTTCATAATGCTGGAGATTACGGCAACCACCATAAAATATTGCTTTTGTAGGATATCTGTTCTGGAAATGTATTAATCTGGAAAAGCAAAGTATTGTGAAATACATGACAATGGAGAATTAAAACCAGAGGTTGTTAGCTTGGAGCCACATTAGGAGATATACTAAGGGACAGAATAGTATTTAGCGTTACTAAGCTTAAATAAATGCAGCAATTATATGCAGTGTCACAGATATTTCAAAGGCTTAATTTAAAGCTTAGTGTGTGAGTACAGACTATTCAAACTATGTAAAGCAGGTATTCTGGTAATACACTAATAGGCACAGTTTAAGATAATAAAAACAAGTGTTAAGTATCAAGCACAGACAGAGCATCAAAAGGGCACAGACGCGGTTGGCTGCATCCACCAAAAAGGTACCCAGCTTTTGGACACAGCTGTTGCAGTTGCAATAAAAAGAATACATTTGCCAAACATTGTATGGCACAGCCTAAAGAGCAAAAGGCATGAACTACAGAAGAGACTTTATTCACAGCAATAATGATACAAATTAAGACCAAACCAGACATTTGTACTTTTTCCCTTTTATAATAGTGCTTACAGCTCAAAATATGAAAATGGTAACTGAACAGTTTCTTTTGTTTTAGGTTATAATTTACTCTTACCCACAAGTCTAACAAGTATAACAATCATTCCACAATCTGTCATACAAATGTGACAAACGAGCTTTAAAAGGAAGGGCTCCATATGGTCTCCTTATAGTGTAGTCAAATACATAGATTAAAAGTTATTTTTAAGATTTTTACTCATAAAGGTTTCAGCTACTCCTGTTTCGGGGAAGTTTTATTGTAGGCTTGTGCTTCCCAACATCTAGAAGAAGTGACTATTTATTATTTCTAAATTGACTTGAAAACAACTACCATAAAGCACGGTTCTTATCTCCAGATCTATACCTTTGTAAGGAATAATGCAGGCAAGATTTATACATTGATCTATGTTACTATTCCGCAATTTGTTCACATTTTATACCTACATGCTAGATGGATCAGTTTTATTGAGGTTTTATAAAAATTCCTTCCATTTTCCTTGTAGAGCAAGCATGAAATAGTTTTTTTTTATATGCTCATTAACATGGATTATATTTCTCCCTTTAGATTCATCACTATTCTTATGTGAATTGGTGCAACATTTTCTTTCCGACCTGAAGAGTCTCATTTGTATGCAACTTACTGCCTGCTTTCTTGTTACGTGGTAAATCTTTGTACACGAGAAAAATCCCATGAGTTTGTTTAAATAATCTCTACTATCCCATGATCTTTACGGTATAATTACTGTTTTTTTCCATAACTGCTGAAGACATACACACTGATTTAAGACGCTGATCCTCTATTATTTGTATTCAGTCATGATTCCATACCATTACGAATGACTCATTTCCAATTTTATTAAAATTTAGTAAAATGCATTTAGACTGGAAAAGTTTTCTATGATGTTATATTGGTGTTACTTGTACATTTTTAATACAGTCTTTTCAGAAGTCTCATTGAGCCTGGGATTATTTGTTTTTAATGTTTATTCTATTAACTTTTCAGCAGAAATAGGTAAGCACGATGTAGGGTGAGAAACAGTAAGTATGCATTATACGTGTCTCTTTGTTGCAAGAGAAGCTTACCATGATTGACCCTCCATAATGCATAGTAAAATTGCATTACGTTCAGCCTTAAAAGGTACAATCCAGCCATCATATGTATTTTAATGAATATTATATCTGAGTGTTCCCAGATCGTTCCTTTCATGCATTCCTCTCCACCCAGCTCCTGTCTTTTGCAGCGTATGCGTTTGGCCAGCGAAGGACTGCACAAGTGTGACATCCTCACCGCCAGTAGTCATTTGCGGTGAGATTTTGCACGCCCATCGATTTTTAAAAGGAACTCTTTCCTGCCAGTGATTGGCCACTTAAAGCAACCAAAACGGGAATCAGCGAGAATGAAAGGGGCCTTCATTCTCTATAGCACAGTTTTTACAAAATAAGTATTTCTCTTTAACACACAATTTAAAAAAAGTATATTTAAGTATTCAGTATTTTACTATGGATTCATGGCGAGGCTGACTGGTGCAGTAGTCCCTCTAACTGGTAAACATACACAGCATTTACATGTCTCAATACTTCTTTCATTCTGAGGTCCTCTCTATTACGCTACTTGACTACTAATATTGAGGCAGTGAGATAGCCCTTATTTATTTATTCTCGCATGTATTTTAAAAAAATATATATTTTTTCTCCCTTTTGAGTTAAATGATTTTTGAGTGTTGTCACAATAAAAAGCATAAAGGATGTTTTGCCTCCTTTTGATCACTGTACGTAGGCACTTATATTCCTTCTTCTTCTTTGTATTCTTATATATCCTAAATGCTACCCCTAAAAATCTTGGGGGGACAGCATTTTCCCCCATCAGATCCCCACTTTATATTTGCCTAATCTGTACCAAAATGTCTAATACAAATCTTTTTTTTCTCAATATAACAAATTTCAATATATTAAACTGACAAGTATATGAAAAAAGAGAACACATTTTACAATACATTTAGAAAACATTTACTTCTGTTATCTTTTTAGGACCTGCTATTTTTTTTTAATCTTTTTTTTCTGGCTTGTTTACATAAATATTGTGTAATATGTTTGTACTGAGTTATACATCCTACACACTGACAGACATTTTCTTACAAGAAAATTGAGTCAGGAATAATTATCATAATTAATCATGAAGGAAGTCATTATAATTAGAGAACTGGTAAACAAGTTAATTTATATATGAATGCATATTTATAAACTGAAATCACGGTGTAAATCTTGTGATGGAAAATTTTAGACATCTTTTTTCAAGAATTATTATGTTCTTTGTGTTTAATTAATAGATACGGTATGTTTAGCAAATGTTTCAATCTGGACTGATAACTTTGTCCCCCTCTCTCAATTTTTGCTTGGAAATCATGAAAATATAAGCACAAAATAGTGAGCTATACAAAATCTGAAACAAAATCCTGAAGTCCGGGCCTACTGAAGAGGCAGAAATCCTTGTGTAGTATTATTAGTCAACATAAAAGACAATGATCCATTAACTTTTTCGATACTCTGTGGTAAATAGTGACATAAAATAATCAAAATAATGTTGGCTGGGTCCAAAATGTTTTAACTTTTGGTATCAAACACACTTGACTGTTATGAAGACCAATTGGATGGCTACCTAGGGCTTCAGATGGTAGGAAGCACCGCCATGAGGTACTTTCCTGACAAAGCATGAAAGCCTATCCTTGCCCTCTTCTTGTACCTAATGTCTTTAGGTTAGAAATAAACAGTCCTTGCTTAAAGAATTATTTCTAGGTTTGGATATTTACATTTCATAGAATATGTTCCAAAACCATTACTCTGTAATTAAGTGGTGTATTTAGTACAAGAGGGGGCATCTTTTATAGCATATCTTGGTGGCCTGCATAACACTATAATAAGAACTTCACGTAATTTGCCCCAGTGCTTAATGATTCATTGATTTTCGCATTAAATTAATTCACAGAGGGTTTTCTAAAGAACATAAAACCATAGCTATTTCAAACTTCTGAAATCGTCAAGAAACTAAAATGAGATCCAAGCAGTTGGTAAAGAGGTGGAAATCCACATCCACCGTTATTAGCACAGCTGACACCAGAAAAGGGAATAATACATTTTATTAGAGCAAGGTGACTTAAACCTAACTTCAACTTCTCTCAAATGTTGTAATCTTCAAATTTATGCTTTTTTTTCTTTCCAAAAAATGCATCTGGCTGATAGAAGCGCTTAAGTGTGACGACCACAGTTGCAATTTTTTTCATCTTCTGTTTTGACGGTTTTAAATATATTTACAAGAAAAACAAGATACAGATTATTTGATATTTGATCATTTAGTTTTAACTTCTTAACTTATTCCTGAAGTTTACTAATAAAACGCTTGCAATCTTTTATTTTGGATTTTATTGTAGGAGAGTCACAGTGTGGCACCTCACTGATAAGAAGGCACCTGGGCAGTCCCCCCCCCAGGTGTGTACTGCTCTATGTTTACACAATGGCCGAGATTCTGGGCACACCCTCTCCCCAACTGGAGGAACAGGGATAAGCTGTTTGCAGAAGTACATTGAGTGGCCAGTAATGCAGATAGATTTGCGTAAAAAGGTTGGCCTAAGCCAAGGTACAGCCAATGCTAGTTCCTTCTCTTTTAGAAGCTTGGTTGCCGCCATATGCTTTAGGTAGGCTTCTGTGATCTGTAGCTGATCCTTGTAGGAATCCAGTTCAGGTTTTTCCATAGAATGCTTGGCTTTTAGAGCTTTATTGAGTTCAGTATTCACATTGTTGGCTTCAGTCAGGACTTCCATCATATGTGGCAAACCCTGTAAGTTGAGGGCCATAAATGTCACAAATCATATACCCCAAAATAAAATCATAATAGGAAAGCCTAGCTTCCGCTTGAGTCCCTCTCTGGCTACACTTTACTGGCCTAGGCTGCCCAGTCTAAATACTCACTTCTCTTCGCAGAAGATTTTCTTCAGGGCCTCTCCTTGCCCTGGGAGCACAGGAGAACCTCCTCTCCCCTCAACAGTCTTTCTGGTTGTCAGGCATCAGGGGGTTTAATGCCCAGGACCTGTGCCTGATGGAAGCTTCATTAAAGTCCTAGACTAGATCCTGCAAACCCAGCTTGGGCAACTAGAGTTTGAGCACTGGCTCGCCCTACTCTCCAAACGTTCCACCCCAGGGACCCATACATATAATTTACAAATCATCTGTTCCCAAAAAATATGCACAAAACATCTCCCTGGGGGTTTTGCTGGTGTATTTAGAGTTGGTCTTGGTTCTCAACAATATTTAGAATTATGGTAGATTTAGGTGAGAACAGTCAGTAGTTTCTTGTCTATTGCTGGCAGTGTAGCAATTCCCTTGTTTCAAACTAAAAAGTCAGAAAGAACATATTGTTTTGAGCAGCAAACACAGGCACGGCAAACCTTTGTTTTTGAGAGTACATTTTAATTCTCATGGCCCAATTTTTGTAATTATTTCTTTTTCAGGGATGAAAGCTGGAAGTGGCTAATTTTGAGTTATATGCTTGTCATTAAAGTGTTTCCAGGAATAGTGCATTAACTATTTCGCTGCCCATTGTATGTTTACTGTTTACCTATCAGAGATATAAAAGACACCTTATTTAAACTAGCGTCTCAAGGTCGCTCATAACCTTTTTAATATCTGAGTATCAGTCAGGGCTGCATTGAGAATAAAAAACTGTCCTAGGAATAACTGAACACCATACTTGCCAACTGGGACACTCTCCCGGGATTTGGAAGTTTGTTCCGGTACTTCATGGGGACAAACATGGGTGTGGTGCAGGTGTGGGATCACGGAGCTCTATCTAACTGGCACAAAATTAGGGGAGTGTGAGTTCTGTTCCTTCAGACCCCAGCTTCAGTACTCCTTAACACTGTGTACCAGCGACTGATGCGCACACAGTGAGTGGTGAAACAGAGGTCTGAAAGAACGGAGATCCAGCTCCCAACACAGCCAGTGGCACAGGACTTGAAGAAGAAAGCAGAGTGAGAAAGGTGAGAGATGGGGAAAGGGGGAGGGTCAGAGGCAGAGAGGCAAGAGATGGGGAGAAAGGTAAGAGATTGGGGAGAAAGGGGTGGTAGATGCTAGTAAGAAAGGGGAGAGTAAAGAGATATGAGAGAGAAAATTGTGTGTGTAGGGTGTCAGTATACAGTGTTAAACTGTGTGTGTGTCAATGTACAGTTTTCATGTGTGCATGTGTTTGGGGTGGGCCAGTGTACAGTGTTAAAGTGAGTGTGTGGTGGTGTGTCAGTATATTGTGTTAGAGTGAGTGAGTGTATGCAAGTATACTGTATCAGACTGGGTGGGGTGCCCACAAACAATGTGTGAGTGTATGGTGTTAGACTGACTCTGTGTATTTGCAGAGCATGAGCCAGGCAGGTGGTGCAGAGAGCAGAGCACTGAGCAGTGAAGAAGCTGTACAGAGTAGGGGCAGAACAATTTCTATGCCAGGGTGTGATGCACCCTATGTACCTGGCTCAGCTGCATAAAATAATAATTGCTCTGCGCCCTACTCTGTACAGCTTCTTCACTACTCTATCCTGCTATCCTTCTTCAGGGCCTCTCCTTGCCCTGGGAGCACAGGAGAACCTCCTCTCCCTTCAACAGTCTCTCTGGTTGTCAGGACCCTTGGAAGCTTCATTAAAGTCCTAGACTAGATCCTGCAAACCTAGCTTGGGCATCCACTCTGCTACAATACCCCAGGCACCTATACATATAATTTACACATCATCTGTTCACAAAATACGCACAAAACATCTCCCTGGGGCTTTTGCTGGTGTCTTTAGAGTTGGGCTTGGTTCTCAACAATATTTAGAATTTTGGTAGATTAAGGTGAGAACAGTCAGTAGTTTCTTGTTTATTGAGTCGCTCGTATGGACCTTTAACTCCTGATGCCAGGAGGTCCGTAAGAGCGACTCTATTGGTCGCCGGCAGGGAGCCCCTTTGGCAACTTTAACTCCTGGAGCAGGAATACCAATGGTCTCCCTAGGCGGAGTTTTACTGTCAGGAGTAAAAGAGTCGCTGTATACAGACAAAATATGCTATACACAGACAAAAAAATTCTACTAAGTATCTCTGCTTTCAACTGACTTGGTTTTCTTTTTTTCTGTTGTTATATTTCTATTCCTTTTAAGTATACTTAGTGTACTATTACTTATAAGTGTACTATTACTTATTTTGTGTAACACACAACAAACCATAACCACAACTAATCTCCTGTTGTGATGTGCACTGTGATAAAAAAAAAATCACATATTTTTCAACGTAACATAAAATAAGAAATGCCATTTTGTCAGTATTTTATTCCAGTTATTTAAAAGGGCATGCAGTGTATTTTTCTTTTGAATTCAAGCAAAGTAAATGGTAGCTAGCATTAATTTTCAACGTGAATGTCTGTTATATATTAACGTTAAGCATGTGGAGAAGTTATTTAACACTAATAAGTAAACCCTGTGAGCCTGGTAAGCAGGCAAATTACGGATTATGGTGAACGATAAGAGCATTAAAGAAAGTTTCTCGGGATAATTGGAACGTTTTACATTTGCATCATACTTTGAGTCATTTATTTGTTAATCCCCAATTTGTATTCAGAAGGGCACCAGAAAATGTAAATGACTTTTCCAGGCATGCTACTTTACTGGTTAAAACAACGTTATTGTGAAAGGCTTTCATTCTGAGAAAAAAAATGTGGCAGGAGTTTGTTTTTTTTAGCAAATTAAGAACAGCAATGGACGTGGATTCTCCACCAGGTAATTTATTTGTCAGAATGTAGATTTAAAAAAATAAATCTTAAACTGTACATTGCTCTTAAGCAGCCAGAAGACAAAGCTGTCACCTAACCATTACAGTATGACCGTTTTTATTTTCTTTTTATAGCAAAAAACTGTGGGTAACTTGTAAATGGATATTATATATTTAATTAAGAATACTGGTGGGAGCCCTAAGGAGGTTGGAATTCCTCTTGAAACTGGTAGTATATTACGATATATATGTATAAAAAAGGCAGGAAACAGTAAATGAACCTGACACGTTTTGCCGTCTAAAAAAACACCCACATAATTACATATGCTAACACACACTCATGCTAACATACATACATACTTCCCTAGTTCCCTTACCCTCTTATCCCTTTACCCAGTTTGGAGCTTTCTCCTCTTTTGTGTGTTTATTGTGTAATGTGACCCTGCTGCATTCCCACCTCCAGTAATTGTCTGGTCTGTGGATTGATGCTTTTTAAAGAATTTTTGGCTGGCTAGGGGGCAGTTGCCCCATGAGCCAGCCTGCCCCTTGTCCAATGGAAAATGAATATTTTATATAGTGGTATGTATAGTAGCAATGACAATTTCATTGCGTTCCAATAAACTTCCTTTATCTAGAGACCAGGAGCATCCCCTTGTAATGATAGTTTGGGTTACTTTCCCTGCTCAAACACACTTATAGCAAGGCTAATGAAGTTATTTCCTTCATAAACTCATTGTCTTGTACACTGGACTAAGAGAAGAGTGCTAAAACAGACAAGCTACACTGGTATACAGCAGTGGGAAAACATATTATTTGAAAACTGTTATTTTTAATAAACCGCACATATTTTTGTGTTAGATCGGCACTATTCTATGGGTTTTCTAAGAGTCCAATTACTCTGATTTAATCTAACCAAGATCATTTTGCAATTGTATGTACACACTATGTTCTGCGGAAAATGTGTGGTGCCATAATCAACCAACAGCTAATTACCTTTGTAAACTTGTTTTTGCCAAGTGTATGGAACACCTGCCTTACCAATTAAAAATGTATACACTGTAATTAACACCCTGGTGGTTCTGTATAACCGTGCCCCATTCATAAAAGTAGTTACAATTACGATCTGCACACATTTATAATATTGTAACCATTGCAAACACAAATTAAAACAGTTGTGCATTACCAAAACAAAAGGGTATTTGTTCACATAATATGTATAAAAGTATAGGAAATATGCATCATTTCCTTGTAGAACAGTCCTGCGGGGAGTTCATCAGATGCAGGGTCGCAGGACTGAGGTAGAGGGGCAGGATCCACTCTCATGCATCTGACTGGTCCTTTTGGGGGAGGAAGGGGGCTTTTAATGTAATACAATATTCTGTAAGAGCTTCAATATAAAAGGAGAAATATCCGTTTTAAGTCAAAGAAGCTGAGCATACTCCAGTCCTATGCCGGTATAGGTATAGTGGATAACAGACATGTGTTTGGCCAAAAAAATTAATTTTCTGTCCATTTGTTTCAGACAAAAATGGGATTTTAGATTTAGAAACAAAATGCATTTTCTATCACCCACATTTATTATTATTATTATTATTATTATTATTATCATTATTGTTTTCTATAATGCCATCAAATTCCGTAGCGCTGTAACGCACATTTACTCTCATACTCTTACATTCTAATTTTCGGTCACTCTCTCATGCTCTCTGAATCAATCCCTTCCTTCTCTGTCAATCACTTCCGCTTCCATTGTCAGGACCCGGGCAAGCAGGTTGGGTAGGAGCCCAGTTGCAGGGGATACCAGGGGCTCTGTCTGTACCCCTTGATGCATCATGACTGGTAGGTAGGTAAAGACAGACACACAGCAAACAGAAAAGCAGCACTGGGACTGGCAAGGCTGATGCCGAAAAGGAACCAGGCAGAGACCGAAGCCCTCTGGGAGACCAAAGGTCTGGAAGCCCACTGGCAGGGCACACGGCTTGAATATGGCTTGGAAGCCCTCAGGCAGTGAACATGGCTTGGACAGGTAGGTGAGTGTGGGATACGTCGGGGTCAGATACAAAAAACTGGATTGTGAACGTAGCCAAGGTCATACACAGGGGATCAGAACGAAGTACACACAACTTTAGCTGCAAGCAGACTAACAGGAACCAATGCCGAACAAAGGTCCAGAATGAAGGGCAGAGGAGGTATATAAGGGCAGTGCTAAACGTAGGTAATGTGGCTCAGCTGTCCCAAGTAATTAGAAAGGGATGCTCCTGAAAGGGAAGGTGTCACAGAGCTGGATAGTCTGACCGACTACCTCCGCTGACTCCCTTAGTGCTCCCTTAGCCTGGGACAACACACTCTTTCCCCAGTTTCCCAGTAACTAGCCGAATGTAGGGTATAATCAAAATGAAGACTACTTTATTTTTCACACACATGGCTGGATATAGCCAGCAAAGCACACATTAACATAAATCAAGATAATGGGATACAAACTACCCCTTTAATCTGCCTCCCAGGGTCAGTATAGGTATTATCAGTACAATGGGGTCCCAACCTCCACTATTACTGACCGAAATCAGTTCCAAGGTTTGGCCGGGGTAAATGTCTGTAGTGGTGGTACTGGTGGGGGGAGACTGACTTATACAGCATATTTGGGGGGGGGGACTTATACAAAATAGTAGTGCACCGTGGGTTGTGGGGGGGTCCGACATAAACTAAAACAATGGCGGTCACTTGCTGTTGCATATCCTGGCTTTCTGCCAGTGATAATCCCCTCAGCAAATGATGGGATTATATACTTCTGGGGGTAGACAGAAGTATTTACAAAGCCAAGGCGCATAGTCAATAGGCAGGAGGCTGTCTCTCATGCCTCTCCAGTGGCACCAGTGATGGAGGGTTCTGTCACAGAAGGGTGGCCACTAGTGGCTGCAGGTAGACATGACAATGTTATAATTATCACATAGCCCAGACTACCAGGGTGGTACCCTAACACGCACATTCGTGTTCTGCTTCTTTGTTCTAAATCTCCTTCCTTCCTCTCTTCTATCTTCTCTTTTCCCCTTTTTGTTTCACCCCATCTCAGCGGACATAACCTCCCAGCGAACTTCTGCCAAAAAGATGGAGAGTAGGAGTGAAAGAGTGAAAGTTCTTGCTTTGTTTTCATTTGTTTTGTGGGGGTCTGGCTTTGTTTTCGGAGACCCGTACGACTTTACAAAATCAGCTAATTTCGTTAAATTTGTAATTTGTACGTACCTGAATGTACAAGTCCAGTGGATAAGTGAACCAAGTATGGTTGCCTATGTTGCACAAGCCTAATGGGTTTAAGTGCAACACTCCCTGGGCATCTGGCTCAGGCATGGGGGCACTGGTAGTCACCTTATACACATACACCAGCCTATTTTGTGTCATCTGATTTGTCTAATGGCATTTAATGGACATTTCAAGTGGTTACAAAATAAGATAGTGATGATTGCTGATAAATGGACATGTCACAATTCTGTGTTAAATACATAATATGATAGGCTCACGGTGCGATGATAATAGATGTGGGCTGTGGCCATATATATCCAAAGATGAAGAAAAGTTCATTCTTTATCATGTAAGTTGTGTCAATTTGTTTCCTTTATTTGAAAGAAGGGACATGTCGATGTTGCCTTAGTCATTAGAGATATTTGCCATTCTGATGTTACCTGTAGTGTGGACCAAAAAAATTGCATTGTGATAATAAAAGGTCACACTTTCAGAGAAAGAAATTAACAGATATGAACACCCTTGGTGAATCACACATAAATGAGGGGTTAAAATCAAAGTTGTTTCTCTCTGCATCTGGAGTGTCTATCCCTATATCATGATGAGACAGGTTTTGGGCTAGGGTGACCACACAACCTGCAATAGGACTTTTTCTCCTGGGTTCCAGGCAACCTCAATGGATTGTTCATGAGAGCTTTGGTCAACATAAGGGAGAGGGATGCTGTCTGTCTCTGCACACACAATAATGTTATGCTTCAATAAGTTCATCATACATGCACTAACGAAAGCATAAGTTGTCTTCGTACTCATAGTTGGCACATCTTCCAACTGTCCTGCTTTAGTTGTGAGAAAGTCCCAATTTTGTTCTCCCATACCGCTTGTCCTATCAGCACCATAGGATCACACATCTGCGCCTTGAAACCCGCAACTGGTGCTAAAAATTTCCAACATGGATGCATAACTTGTCAAGGTCAGAAATTAAGTGCCCCTGCATGGCAGCTAGGAAATGCAGCCAGCGTATTATGGGCTCATTGAGGTACATTATCATAAAGCTACCACACTAGACACCACTTTGTGATGATTCTGTGTAAATACAATTGCTTGTGGAATCTAAGTGCTGACATGGTACTATTTAATGTACAGTAATGTATACTGCTATCATATTTCAAGCACTTTCTGTCATTTTCCTTTCATTTCTACGTATTATTATTCACTGTATTATGCGCAGATTGCTGCTATTGTGTAAACAGCAAGGGTTGCTCGATATATTTCATGATTGCGTATTTTAAAGGGTTTTTATTGTCAAATAAACTAAGGCAATGTACCTTAGAAAATCACCGTACAATGAAAAAGGAACAGCTAGGCCAATCAATGCCCACTGTGCAGAGAACATTATACCCTATTTTATTTAATTTTAGCATGGAAAAAGAAATCCTTTGAACAAAATTAGAGACAACCCTCAGAACAGTTTCATAAATACATTTAGTTTTTGCTGTGTATTTACTAACCTGGTCTGGATTGGTAGCTGGTACATTTTATCTAACCTGCTTTACTGTGCAATACAAAGGTCCAACCCCAGTAAGCTTTTCCTACGAGAAGGGCTGAGTTGGCCTTACATGAACTAACGTACTGTCCAGATTAAAATCTTTTAATAAGGATATTTATTTACAAACCTGTGGGACAGTGATGGGCTCCAACTTGCCACCCACATATCCGAATATGTTTTGTATCAGAGTGTGATGGCGTGTAAAAGCATTTCCCTGAAGAAAGGGTTAACTGCTTGCAGGGGTCTAAGCCCCGTACTGCAAGCAGTTACTGGGGCTTAAATGGAAAACACCTTCACTTTAATGGGAGTTGGGGGGAACTCCATACAACTGAAAATAAAAGACTGAAGAAAAGATATATTCGGTTGGTGTTCCATCCAACAAGGCCCACTCCGTTACACAGAGTTTGAAGAAAAATTTGTATATCCAAATAAAACTTAATTTAGCAAATCCGTGTTATGTTGGTATCGTTACACAGATGACATATTTGCAATATGGGTGGCAAGTTCTTTGGGGACTTTAATAATTTTTTGGAAACTATTACGTTTAAAATGCTGCATAGTTTGTCTACTATCAGCTGTTTGGATACTGTGATAATAAAACGTGGAAAATTAGTCACAGCTTTATATGTGAAACCTACTGATAAAAACAATTTATTAAAAGTTGATTCATCAATGGCTTTTACAAAAAAGATGTTTCTACAACTCTCTTTCTCTGAGACAAGACCAAGGACCAATTGAGGTTTGAGTCTTTGCATCATGTAAAATGGCCAGGCTAGACTGGCAAAATGTTTCTGGAAGAAAGGAGATTTAGACTAAAGCAGAGGAAAGGGTTTTTTACTGTAAGGACAATAAGGATGTGGAATTCTCTGCCTGCAGAGGTAGTTTTATCAGAGTCTGTACAGACGTTTAAACTGCAACTGGATGGATACCTGGAAAAATATAATATTCGGGGATATAATATTTAATTATGGGGAAACAGCTTATTGATCCAAGGAGAAATCTGACTGCTGTTTTGGGGTCAAGAAGGAATTTTTTTCCCTGGTTAGTGCAAAATTGGAAAGAGCGAAACCGGGGCTTTTTGCCTTCTTTTGGATCAACAGCAACAAATTAACAGATATAGGAAAGGCTGAACTTGATGGACGCATGTCTTTTTTCAGACTATATAACTATGTAACTATGTAACTATGTCACATAAAATTTTGTGTTTCTATGATTCTATTAACAGGCAAGTAAAATATTGTATTGTAAATTTACAATGCATCCTACATGTGTTAGGGGAAGGTTCATGCTAGAAGAATCAGTCCTTGCCTTCCAAAGCCTTCATAATATCTATTCCACCCACTGGCCTGACATGTTCTTCTCCATCAAAAACATGTTACCTTGCCTTATAAAACATGGTTTGCCACAAACTAATATAATATAGCAGCTGCAATAAAACTAATATAATATAGCAGCTGCAATAATTCTGTTGCCATATCTGGCACCTGTGTTGATAGAAAGCACTGCTAAAATCTCTGTTCATTTGCCATGTTTGTAAGAGCTGTATAAACCAATAACATGATTTTCTAAAATCAATAAGAAGTCAATAAGTCATATTTTCCAAGATCATGGATTTTGGGTCTTCATTAACTTCTAGAGTGCCTCTTATGAGACATTTGCTGATTAATAATGCACTAATCGGTGTCAGGAGCCATGAAATCCCATCAATTTATTTGGAAAGCCTGTAGCGATCATTCACTTCTTTCATTAATTTTAGTTAATCTATGACACTTAAAAGATATTCTTGAAAATATTTTATTTTACACAATAAAAAAAAGACACAATAATCCACAAACATAATGTACACTTGCAGGAAACCATTTTTTCCTTGTTTTGAGTAAATTGTTTTGAGTGAATAAACAAAAAACATAGTTTCCAAAGTTACCATAGCTTTTACAGCTGAACATATATAAAGCGTTACCTTAAAATCCTTCACAAGAACACACATGACACCATGCACATTGGACTCACATATAGCACATTGACCACAATCATTTATAACCACAATACAATCTTACCTGGCAGACTAGCAGGGAGTCCTATCAAGATAAATTGATGGAAATTTGGAACCATTTGCTTCATATTTAACAAAAGAAAACACTGTAGCAAGCACTTAGCCTTAAGTTCTCAGAGATTTTCCATTGAGAATAACCCATTATATTTCCAACACACAGGTAGGTGAGGACAGTTTAACCCAGTACAAAATAAGCCCAATATTTTCCAAGAAAAATGTTAGAAGGAATTTATTTACAAAGAATGAAACCAACCACTTTAATAAAACATGTAAGAATTGGAATTTGCCCTAAATTCGTTTTAAGATAGACAAATCAATTTATCATTTGTAATGCATTATATGAAATAGTATTTTGCTAATAAAATAAATAAACTCATCATGAGACAGTACAAACAACATATAAAGTTGAATTCATTGACTTTATAAAACACATTGATATTCCAGAAAATTTCACCTGTATGAATTATCCTCTACCTCAATTTATAGACTTTGCAACCAAGAAATAACTTTTCCTATTTCCCAATTTACTAAATATCTTCTGCCCCAACAAGAACATCGTTTGTGGGTCAATTAACATCTCTACTTAAGATGATGCAGCAGTAACCATAATACTTAAGAGAAAAAAATCTGTTCTGACATAAGCCAAAACTTCTATATATATATATATATATATATATATATATATATATATATATATATATATATATCAATCTATAAATTCAATCTATTATACAAATGTACAGATTCAGTGTAGCTCAGTCTATCTCGTAACGTTGTAGTATTTTGATGCAGTTGCATTTAGTCACAGAACATAGTAATAGAGCTTTAGCAATAATTATAAGTAAAATAAATTACATTATAACATATAAGTTATTCAGTGATGTCCAGCAGAGAATCTGAGCGTGACCAAGAGATAAGTTAAATGTTCCTGGACACCAAAGCTTGATGTAAGAAGTTTGGGGACTGGGCAGATTTAGTGGTAAAGAAGCAATGTTCAACTCTGTAGGAATTAGCCAAGTCTCAGATGCAGATACAATTTACTGTGTGAACTATGGCAGAAAGCTACACATACCCTTGCAAGGAGTGCCAGCTGCCATTTGTAGCAATGCAGATGTGTCCTGCATTGTTCCAATATTAGCTTCCATGGTCATCTTACACATAAGTAATCATTCATAAAGCATGGCTATCCTTCACATGCAGCTATCATGTAGGCAACTTGGCTCCTTGTCTAGGATCCTTGTTTGCAATAAGGATACAGACCGATGTAACACAGATGATGGTTCCACCTCAGATGTTGTTGTGCAGGAGGGCTCTCTTCTGGGGGTAGGTGCACAAGAAGGAAATAGTTCTCTGCGGAAGGTGATCTCCTTGTACTCATGCAGGCAGCAGGAAAAGCAAACCTTCTTTTCCAGTCTCCTAAGGAACATATTGTTGGTTCTGAAAAAGAGGTAAACATAAGGATTGACAGCACTATTGGTCACCACAAAGATCCCCAACACAGCTATGACTTCCTCATCAAGTCCCGTGATGGTACCAAAGGCAACCTTCATTTCTACAATGAAGTAAGGTAATCCACAAACTATGAAGAGGATAATGATGACCAGAGTCATTTTTAGGGTCTTCACTTTAGCCCTGGGAATACAGCTGTTTATTGCCACAGGTCGTAGAGGTTTTTTAGAGGTTTGAGAATGACTGTCCCGGAGCCCGCATTGGCCATTCTGGTGTTTAGGATTCTTAGGTGCATTGCTCTTTCTCAAGATGACCCACAAGATGCGACTGTAAGCCACAGTCAATACGCACAAGGGCAAGAAAAATACATTAACAGAGCTGTATATGATATAGGCTTGGAAGTGCCATTTAGGTAGCTTTCCAAAAACATTTTGACACCTGTAACCCTTCTCTGTGTAACTTAACTTGAAGACAAAAGCCTGTGGGATGGAGAGAAGAAGAGAGAGCAGCCAGCCCAAAACTGCAAAACATCTTGTGGGCAATGGGGTGCTCAGAGGGTTCATAATTACATGATGTCTCTCTATGGCAACTATTGCAATAATATTTGAAGATGCAATGAGTCCGGAGACCTGGAACACCTTGAAGATCCGACAAGCTACATCTCCTATTAGCCATTCATCCTCCATCAGCTCCCAGACCATCTGAGAGAAGAGGGTCATGACTGACACATAAAGATCTGCCAGGGCTAGGTGGGTAATGAGAAAGTTAATCTTCCTCTTCTTGTCTTTGCCGCTACAGATCTTGTAGAGGACCACCGAATTCCCCACCAGCGACACAGCAAAGATGACAGCCAACGTGATGACCCGCAGCTGTCTGTTATACCGTGGTGGACCACCAGCTTGTCCTTGGTCCGAGGAGATGTTATGAGGACTTGGTCCTAGAGATTCATTGCTGTTAATCATCGTTGAATTAGTTTTCAAGGAAACACTCCAGGACAATAAATCATCCATCTCCTGCCGTTCTCTGCTGGTGTCCCTCAGATGTGATACTTTGTACCTACTCTCAGAATTCTATTCAATCCAAAGCAGAATTCAGAGTCATCAGGAGAAACCACGTTCCATTGCGCTGGAAAATAATGCGATTTCTCCAGGTGAGGGCTCTTTTTAACCATCGGGGGGCTGTCATTTCAGTGTCATACAGGGGTGGTCTGGAAATGTCCTGCCCCCAGGCACACAACCCTCATTTATTATGAATAGCTGGGGACAGTCACATCAATCAGATCTCTACCGGGCCACTTACTTTTTGATGTGATTCCTCCTCTGAAGTCACCGACACGCTTTAACCCCTTATAGTCCGACCAATCGCTTTAACCAATGCAGCAATCGAGATCCCAGACAAATGACGATTTTGTTTTGGATTTACAACAGAATAATAGAAACATGACATCACACAGGCAGTAACCAGTAGCAAAGATATAATTCGAGTGCATTAAAACAATTAAGACACCGATTTTCATTGGTGCTCCTTGCATCTCCTATACCCAGATAGATGCACATATTGTGTACACCTTTTATAAAATGCACACTTCTACTTAAATGTATGGGGACCTGATGCATTTACAAAACCTCCTCTACTCTCTATGTGTCTTGCATTTGTTTGCATCTCCATTACAATTGTACACCTTGTGTATTTCTTTCATCACATGTACACATGTATTAAATAATATTTTATGCACACTCTCTGCTCAAATGTCTGCACAAATCATCACATTAATTCTACCTCCTTTACTGGAATACAATAAATACTTTATCTAAACACCTAAAAAGGGAGTTTCCACAAAGAAAAAGAATATACTTCTTTGTACACAATGAGTCATATACATTATTATAAACATTTATATATATATATATATATATATATATATATATATATATATATATATATATATATATATATACTACCCCTCCACCTTAATCCACTGCACTGATTATTATATGTGGATATTGAGCCATTAATATAATAGCCTCACATTCTGCTACTGTCAAATTAGACAACATTGCAATAGCCCAAAGTTACATATATACATGATATATACATACAGAACTGTGCAAAGGGTTTTGGGCATGTGTGAAAAAAATGCTGTAAAGTAAGAATTCTTTCAGAAATAGACATGTTAATAGTTTATTTTTAGCATTTAACAAAATGCAAAGTGAGTGGACAGAAGAAAAGTCAAAATCAAACCAATATTTGGTGTGACCACCCTTTGCCTTGAAAACTGTATCAATTCTTCTAGGTACACTTGCACAGAAGAATTAAGGATTTTGTAGACATATAGTTAAGTGTATGGTTAAACAATTATACCAAACACGTGCTAATAATCATCAATTTAATATGTAGGTTAAAACGCAATTAATTCAAACTAACAAGTGAAATTGTTGAAGACAGTTTAAAGTCATACACAGTGGCAAGACTAAGCACAGCAATAAGACACAAGGTGGTTATTCTGCATTAGCAACTCTTTCCCAGGCAGACACTTAAAGGCAGATGGGGTTCCCAGATGTCCTGTCCAAACTCTTTTGAAGAACCAAGAAGAAACAGGCAATGTTGAGGACTGAAGGCACAATGATCGGCCAAGGAAACTTAGTGCACATCATGCTAACTTCCCTTCACAATCGGAAAATGTCCAGCAGTGCTACCAGCTTAGCATTGGCATAAAACAGTGGGACCCTGGTGCACCCATTTACTGTCTGGGAAAGTCTTGTGACCAAAAACCCATGCATCCGATGCGGAAACAAGACCAAGCAACTCAATTGTTCACAAAAACACAGGAACTGGGCTGCTCTGGACTAACAAGTCAAAGTTCCAAATATTTGGCTGCAGCAGAAGGCGGTTTCTTCGCCGAAGGTCTGGAGAACGGTACAAGAATGAGTGTTTGTAGGCAACAGTGAAGCATGGTGGAGGTTCCTGGCAAGTTTGGTGCTGCATTTTTGCAAACGGAGTTGGGAATTTGGTCACAATAAATGGTCCCCTCAATGCTGAGAAGTACAGGCAGATACTTTTCCATCATGTAATACCATCCGGGAGGCATGACAACTACCCCAATCCCCTCTGCTCCCCCTTACATGTACACACATATGCATACTTCTGTTTCTGTTGATTAATCCTCGCATCGGATTTTTTTAGGGGGTGGGGAGGCAGTGCATTACTTTCTCCAGGGCCTACAATGCTGTTAAGACAGCCGTGCCGCTTTGACTCCTGCGATTACATCTAGGTAGGGTATAGACTGTGATCACATTATGGTAACCTGACAGAGTTCCCTTTCTTAATGAAATCACCAGCGTCTCTAAAGTAGGTATCTACATTTTGTATGTAAGGCTGCATGTAGAAATCTAACCATTGGCGGGTGAGACAGTTATATAGTTTGATGAGTGCATATAAAATAGGGACTCAAAGAAAAATTACATTCATCTTCTGTGATGTCCTGACTGAGCACCTTTGTCAATCATTTGTAACACCACATCCTAAACTTCAGAGTAGGATTGAAAGTAATCACCTCATATTTGTCTTAATGTCAGATACCGGTTTCTAAATTTCAGAATGATACGTATCATAATCCATAACCGCTACCCCTCCACCTTATGATGAGTGGATGCTGAGCCATTCATTTAATAGCCTCATGTTCTGCTACTGTCAAAGTTAGTTTTACCCTTAAATGCATGGTCTGTGCAGTAATTTTCTGCGCTAAAACATTATAGTGGACAAGTTAATAGCGTGATTGCTTGACACTGTGTCAAACTCACTCCCAAGAACACTTGTCTGTATAAGTGTGTGCAGTCTCTTTAAAGTGTTCTTGGTTTTAACTGGCCCTTTCATATTTGTACATTTCTACATTCTAGTCATTATACAGACTGGTATAATGTAACCTTTGGAAAGGACAGCGGACCTTTTGACAAATTGAAAATTGTTATTACCGTATCTCCTCTTCTCCTCCTGTACAAGTATATCGTAATGTGTGTTAAAACATTATTGGCCGTATTTATACTGTCAATTTTAATGTTAATGTTTAATTATTAATGTTCACTCTCCCCTTTTTTAATAGCACTGCCAAATCTGCTAGTGCTTTATAAATATTTTGTAGTCTAGGGCTCATTAGGGGCATTATTATTATTATTATTATTATTCGCATTATTTTTGTTGTTCTTCCTACCCTCGTTTCCCATCTTGGTTTCTCTCTTTGGGGGTTATAATTGTCTAGTCCCAGATCATTTTTTTTTATTCCACTGGTGTTAAGGTACTCCCTAAAAAGCATGTTTCTGCATATAGTTCCTTGTCCTCTCTGCTGATTTTATGTGT
This sequence comes from Spea bombifrons, assembly GCF_027358695.1. Classification (NCBI taxonomy): domain Eukaryota; kingdom Metazoa; phylum Chordata; class Amphibia; order Anura; family Pelobatidae; genus Spea; species Spea bombifrons. Next base: position 138,193,244 of record NC_071087.1, on the reverse strand, counting down.
AGCAGTCGGTGTTAATGTGTTCATATTTGAATCGGCAGAATATCTATTTACTTTTGGCAGGGTTTCTTAATCCAGCATTTAACTATATGTGATAAGACAGGCCTTTGTTTACCACTCAACCATGTATAGACTCTATGGTACTCATAGCCCTCAATTTGTGTCTCTTAAAGCTGTCTCCTGAACTTGCATGCCCTCCTTTAAAACCCAGAAAAAATTTAAGTTGCAGGCAACCCTGAACTCAACTGACCACTCAACTTCCCCCCTCTTCACAAGGTTATACAAAAATAGTTTCACTAGGCTAGGTAGGTTCGTGCCTTTTTATTTTTGCTTTCAGCAGTGGGGCCCTCTGTGGGCTTCACTCATAAAGTCCTTCTTGATTTAGTATGCAGCATAGGGTACAGTATGGATCACTCTATATTGCTCTAAGTTTGCTTTAAGCTTTATCCCACAGTTGGAGCCAAGGCCACACTGGCCTACTGGAATACCAGGACATTTCCCCTGGGCCGGCCATCTGGCACAGGCAGGCTGTTTAGTTGCGAATATGGGACTGGCAAGCAGTGTGGGTGCACAGACAAGCAGTTTGGGGGGGGGGCATTTTAAACTTCGCCCCAGGCGGCATTAAGTCTTGGGCCGGCCCTGAGTATAGTTACTTACTATAAAACAAATACCAGATGCTCCCGGTCTGACGGCTCTTCTTGTATTCTCACAGCTTATAAGATGTTATTTTACCAATAGCTGCTTATACAGTACCATCACAATACTTCACCTCTTACAGATGGTTCTGGGCATGTTTTTTTGTACTTTGATTTGTTAGAAGTTTTTGTTTTTGTCTATTAGCAAAGTTCTACAAAAATTTTTCCTTATTTTAGTATATAATTGCTTTATTCACTTTGTAATACTTGTATGGATTGCAGAGTCATGTCTGGTGATATTGCCATTTGATGCTACCCCATTTGTCTTCTCTAACTGTTTTTTTTCCAATAAAATGCAGGAACCTTGGCCTGGAACATCATCACATGGACATAATTATAAATATTTTCATTTAAGAAGTGAATTTATAGATCCATGAATAGCAGTATGCTTTCTTGGTATAGTGAAAGAAGTCATATTACTTTTTCCAAAATTATTTTTCTCTTTCCCGTAAGTCTGTATTTTACACAGGGCCTTCAAAGCTGGAAAGAAAATATTGGCAAGTTTTAGGTAAATGAAACTGTACAGAAACGCATTTACCTTTGAGGCAGCCCTAGGACTGACCTAAAGCTGCTGGGCACGCCACTGTTGCCACCTGTTTGGGTCAAGAAACGCAATCTTTGGAATACATGAGTTTGCATGACCCACATAAGGGTACTAGAGTCTGAGAGAGTTTGGTGTGTAAAGGCCTGTTAATTAGTCTAAATGAGAAATGTGCAACAAGTGTGCAAACAGTTGGGATACACCAGTCAACAGGGCAGCAGTCCTGAAAATACCCCTGAAGCACAACAAGCTCCCTGGTAGGCGATAGGTGAATTATAAATGTTCATGAACCAACAGGTGGGGATCCGTTTGGCTGGGATTGCCCCATGGGCCAAAGTTTACCCGTCATTCACTGTAAGCAAATAGAACAGTGAGTCCATATAATTTAGCTGCATTGGGTCACAGAAGCTGTTTCTTTTGTAGTTTCGTATGTTGCTACCAGGCTTTATATCGTTACGAGGGCTTCAGGCAGCATTTACTCACTGATTGTATCCTTTTTGTGCTCCTTTTGAAGTAGTCAGTTTGGACAAGTTTTTATTGGAGTGGATCAGAATGTGAGTGTTGACTGTTGCTGTCCTTGCTACCATTACAATGTTGTGGAGCAAACCTCAGCCCTCTTCTGATTAAAGGGTGAGTGTTTTTTCAGTTTTGTACAATCAAGTCAGGATGACATGCTGCCTTAGTTACAGATACGTTTTTGATTACAATACCCTCTCAGAATGGTGAATAAACCTCTCATAAACGTCTGAATCGAGTTACATTGTTACACTCTTTACAAGAGTGTATTGCTTAGTAAAAAAATAAAAATAAATGAGTGCGTCATTCTGTGTAACAATTTCCAATCGATAGGGAATGTTAGTTTCTTACATGGGGTAGTCACTCATGGGGCGAGGATTTTCCCAAGCAGTATAAAGTAGGAGGGAAAGCGGGTGGGTTGTAGGCACGGCTAAACCTGGTTTCCCCTGTAGAAAGAGCAAAGTGACCACGAGACTTGCTGTTTTTCTTCGGAGACTTTGGGTCAATATGGGAGAGTTCCCAAGTATTAAATGACACTATGAGCCTGCTCGTCAGCTTCAAATCTTCCTGATCTAGTCACGTGCCATAGTATGGCTTATAAATACAACTTACGGCAGCTGTTGTTGCTATGTAACGTGTAGCAGCTGTTGTTGCTATGTAACGTTATTTCCTGTGTACAGAATATTGGATTGATTCACGCGTTCCTTGTTATAACTGGTATAACTGGTTACCTGAGTCCTTCTCTAACCCCTACTCTGATCCCAGTACTGCCACTTTATAGTTTTAGGACACAAGGTCCAGTCATTCATTTTAAGCTCAAGGTTCAGACTCTGGGAAATCCAGTGTGATTGGCAGAAAACTTGTTGATCCAGCTACTGAACTCCAACTACTTGTTTACCAAGCAAGTGCATGCAGGAGAGGGGCATCCGAGACATTGTTTGTCTAGTGTGCCAGAAACCCTGGGACTTTCCCTGAGTATCTATCAGTTCTGTATATCTAGCATGATTACTTAACACAGAGCAGTCAGTTTGTGACACAATCATACCAGGTTAAAAAAGCTACAGATACATTTTCTTTTCCATATTAGTTGCATTCTTAAACTGACCACTAAGAGGCAGCATTTATCAACCTACAATTACAAACCACAATGTGTATTATGAAAACGTTGCAGTAGTAGAAGTATTGTTAAACACTCATCTACAGAAACCAGATAAACAAGCCAGAAGGCTTGTTTTTCCCTCAGAAATCTCATGGTGCTTTCACAACCACAAGGGATTCTGGGTAGGCACATGCAAATGAGGTTAACAATTAAAGTTGCAGCAATACTTTTAATCAAGCTACTAAAAAAGTTACTAACTTTAGATAATATGTTTGAACGGTTTAAAGCGTATTATCTCCTTTAATTTCAAAAGGATTGTAGGCACTCTTAAAACTTTGGCTAGCAAACTTGTAGTTCAATAGTATGAAATGTGTGAAGGGATCTTGTGTGCAGAGCTTTACACACTAGTTATTTTTTTGCTATAAATAGTTTATCTTTTGAAACCATAGTCATAAATATGGTAGAGGCTAATACAATGAGCAAACTTAAACTGCGGCAGCAGATTCGGTGAGTGTGTAGCGCTGACGGTCCACTGGGCATTTACCTGCGCCAGGTGGTCAATCTTGGCCTCTATTGAGATATGTATATATATATATATATATATATATATATATATATAGATACATATACAGCAAATACAGTTGATGCACTCAGCGGGTCTTCTCAAGAACATGTGTGTGTATATATATGTGTGTGTGTTTTTAATTATGCAGGTGGGTAGAATGTTAAAGGAACAGTGTGGTCTCCCTTACATCCCTACTTGAACCCGGTCACTACAATTTACCCCATCAAACCATTAATTTGTTTAAAAAGTAGATAACCCTTGGATATTTGAAATCCTAGTATTTTAACTCTTTCCATGTCAGGGTTTTTGGGGACATACAACACTTATTTTATCACTGCATAATTATTTTTAAATGTTACCACATTTTATTTAAAACATTTTTTTAGCAGAGTAGCAAGCCTGGGGCAGATGTGTATAACTGGGGGGGCAGGTTGGCAAATAAAAGGAAATAAAAAGAAAAAATGCATTTTTCTCAATCATGGTTTTTATTAAATATGGAAAAATAGTTTACATGTGAATTCATATTTACTAATTAAACGTTTTTCCTATAGGGTGGTCTTATATTCAGGCTTTTTATTTTTTCCTAAATTAATATTCACATTTTGGGGGGTCATCTTATAATCAGGGTCATCTTAGAATCAAGCAAATACGGTATGTAGTTTCTTTGTCAATGTTGTCAATTTCTTAACTGGTGGAATAATAGTCTTGAGACAAGAGTTGTAGACCTTCATTTTTTATAAATCACAGAAGGTTTCCTGGACTTGATTCTATGACTCGTTTAAACAGTATTAAGTGTTAATGGTGAAAAAGCATGCTTTGCAATGCAACTACCTGTCTAATATCAAGTTTAAACTAAGTGATCTATGCAGACATTTAGTTCATATTAAATGAAAAAAGAAAAGATATCTAGAAGTTTGTAGGTTTTATACAGACCATAGAAGGGTAAAACCACCACATGTGCAGAGGAGTCAGAAGACAGGCTAACACAACACTTTGTTTTCCAGATTAAATTAATTTATTGTCAGCATCCCTTTACTACTTATTAAAACACTTTTTTACTGTAAGGGATTTTTCCAATACATATAAATATATATATATAAATTGACTTCGGGTGTTCTTGTACACAGCAGAAACAAGTATGTATTGTTTATTGTTTCTTCCAACAGCTGTAACAATATTTCTGACAGATTTCTGGTGGATTTTTTCATTTTGCTTGGCATCTATGCTATTGGGTTTTTTTTTGGGGGGGGGGGTTGTTGTTGTATAAGCGCCCTGTTTTTCTTATGTGTCATCTTGTATAAGTATAATAGTTTGATTACTTTCATAATTACTTAAATGGCTGAGACCAGAGGTCTGGTTGAACATGCTGTATTTTTGAACTGAAAGCTGGTCTAATTGTACTGTACTGTGAGTATTACAGATATGTGTGCTGTGCAGATTATTTTAATGTGCAATTTTACTTATCAATTTCTTTGTTTTTAAACTGATGGAGTAATTGAGCTTCTTAGTTCTTTGATGTTGAGAGTAGTCCCAGATGTCTAAATACCATATTGGCCCGATTATAGGCCGCACTTTTTTCCCCTATATTCGGGGTCTAGCGCCCGACGCCCGTGACATGCAGTTCTGGGCGCCGTGCAGGCAGCAGGGTTAGGATACAGATCCCCCGCAGCGGTGCAGGGGACCTTGATCCTACTCTCTGATACGCTCAGAAAGCCTCCCCTGCCGGCACTTTCCACGGGGGGGGGGTGCCGGCACGGGAGGTTGTCTAAGCGCATCGTGCGGACGCTCACCGGCTGCAGCAATGCGCGCGTAAACAACCTCCGCTGCCGGCACGTCTGCACGATGTGCTTTAACAATCTCCCTTGCTGGGAATTCCCACGAGGGGAGTCCCGGCAAGGCAGATTGTTAAAGCACAGCAGCGGAGGTTGTTTACGCGCATCGCCACAGCCGGTGAACGTCCACACGATGCGTTTTACCTCTGCCCCCAAGACTTACCAGAGCAGACTCCCGGGTGTCTTGCGGCACTTCCGCTGACGCGGTCCTGCAGTTCACTGCTGTGACGCCTGCACACTGTGTGAGAAAACTCTTTCCCTGCCTAGGTTCCTGCCCCCCTGCGAGTTTCCTCATACAGTGCGCCGGCACCAGAGCAGTGAGGTGCAAGCCCGTGTTAGGCGTTGGGCCGCCTCCCTGATCCCGGACCACTGTACACTTACACACACACATAGAAACATTTTCCTCTTCTCCTAGGCTCACAACTGACCCTCCAATATGCAGACCTGCTAAAACAAAATACTAACTACAGACACAGCACTCCTTCTAACCCCATGCACTTACCTTACAGTAACATACACACATGCTAGCACCATTCACTCATACACAAGCATGTACCAATACACACACACACAACATAATGATATACACACTGACAGCACCGTACACTTATATACATGTACACATTATCCAGCAACATGTACTAACGCACACATTGACTGGACTTGTGCAAATGGACCAAAAATTATTTGGACAAATGTTTTGTTTTTCAGACAATGAATTATGTTTCCTGCCTTTTCAGGGCTTTTTTCCATTTAGAAACGAAATTTGTTGTCACTCACCCTCACTCACGCTCTCACTTCCTCACACTCTGACACTCTCTCATGTTCTCACTCTCTCACATTTCTACACCTCTCTTTCTCTGTGAATCTGCATTATTCTGGCCACTTCTGCAGTCAGGGGAGAGGTTGTGTGAGGAGGCTCATGGAGGTCTGGTTAATGAAGTTGGTACCCGGGAGAAGCGGATGAAGACAGAAGGAGGAACAAGAAGATGCAAGTGAAGGGGTGTGAAAAAGCAATGAAATGCTACGACAATTCTGAGCTCTCTGCTCCATTTGTGTACTCACACACACAGTAACACACTAACATACTTGGTGTTTTGTAGAGCTGGTGGCGGGGCTGCGGGAGTTACATCAGTGTCTGTAATGGCTACTGGCACTGGCTGCTTCAGTTACTGGGCACCTGGGTGCCATGCACCCTCAGAGAACCCTGCAGCCAAGCAGGGGGGCCTGGCCGGGCCCAGTACACTTGATGGCGGCCATGGTATAGAATGTCAGATGCTCTTTTTGAGATACATTTTTAAACTGTCTTATGTGATATGTAACGCTACCCTAGCAAGCACCCCATTTATTGCAATGGTGGGGTGAGGTTAATGTGTTATCACAAACAAACATATTATCAACCAAACAATATTTCACTGCTTTCTATTTTGACTATAGACACTGAAAATATTGTTTCATATGCAAACCAAACCATGCATATAGGTATACTTAAGGGGATTTAACAGGAGAATAGGAGAAATGTTAGAACTACCATAATGCTTAGATGTGATGTAAGGACGTTTTACTTTACTGAGAGGTTTGTAGATAAGTGGAACAAACTCCCAGCAGAAGTGGTAGATGCTAATACAGCAAGGGGATGTAAAAAATCCATGGGATAGGGATAAAACTGTTCCGAATCTAAGACCAAAGACTGATTAAAGTCTGAGTCTTTACATCTCGAAAAACAGCAGACTAGATATGGCAAATGGTTCTTATCTGCTGTCAAATTCTTTGTTTCTATATCTAGAAGAAAACGGCCCTTTGAAAAATAAACTGCTACACAGGCATGTTCATAAATATAGGTTATATAGCTGTCAGAATTGTCCAAATAATTGTATCCATTCTGTAAATGTACCCCCCAAAAAATATTTTATTAGATATAACATATAGTGCACTTAAAAATGATTTTTTGTGGCTGTTTTCAAGTATCTGTAGTTAAAAGTGGTGAGCTGCCAGTAAGCAGATTTAAAGTACTTGCCCATCTTATCTGCTGGGAGTGTCCAGTAGCTATAAGAACACGCTCACGCATATCTGTAATGCTAGTTCCTTCCATCCCCACACGTGGGTAAGTTAAAGAGCAATGATGTGTTGAATATGGTCTTATCACTATAGCAATCAATGGAATATAATACTTCCAATGTAATATTTTTCTTCCAGAATATGGGCCAACAGCAAGCTATCAGTGTAAAACCCGAAGAACTAGATGAGTCTGCGGTTCTAGTGGGGACTGAGGGACACTTTAAGAAGATCAAGAGGATCAGAGTTAGAATTAATAACAGAGAAATTGTGGTATTTAATCATGATGGGAAATACCATGCCTTGGACCTTCGCTGTTACCGTAAGTATAAATGCCATAGGACTACATGAGAGACCAAACAATGAACAGAGAAATATGATATTATAATTTGTTTTCTTCTATGTTTACAGATTCCGGGGGACCATTGGATCTTGGTGACATTGAGGTCAGTTTGTTACTAAGATCTACTTTTTAAATATGCAGCTCTATTTTAACCCACAGCAAATGAGTTAAAGCTACCTATAGCGCACAGGCCAGCATTCGTATTAAGCTTCACCAGTTGCGTTCTATATATTGAGATAGATTAGGCAACTTTAGGTAAAATGTAACTTCTAGCGTATTTGCTGAATGAAAGACCTGATAATTAGACACATGAATATACAGAAACACAGAGGAAAGAAGGACCAACTATTAGGAAGAAAGACTAGTCCCAGATTAGGGGCCCCTAGACACACAAGCGCATACATAGCTTCTTACCTTTCAGCGGAAGCTGCTGTGCTAGTACTTTGTGGTCATATTATGTGCCATCTCCCAGCTACAGTAGCCTACACTGAACAGCTAAGTTGCCATTGTGAGGATGGCGGATTATCCCTTAGAGATCCAGGGCCCCTTAAGAACACGTCCAGTGTGCCTGTATGATGTGTATGACAGTATGTGTGTATATATGTGTTTGTGTAAATATCATTTATTGTACTGTAATATTGAAGACTAAAATGCCTCCTGTTTTTTAGAGTAAACGTGTAACTAGATATATATTCATCAACACATATGGTACTATGTATAGTACATTACTATATATCCACTAAAACAGTTTCAACTATAACATGTATTTTGTTGGCTTGAAACCATAACGTGAATCTCAAGATAGAAGATTTTGCAAACTCATAGATCTTCACTGCCTCATTTACTCTTTGAAGATATATATATATATATATATATATATATATATATATTTCCAAAATTGTTTGCAATGTACCTTACCGGTAAAGAATGTCTTTGAAATTGGCACAGGGTTGTGGTAAGCAGGAAAGGGAAAGACACTAGTTCTTATCTTCCTGCACATGCTGGAAACACAGCATGGTACATGTTATCTCTAGCAACAAACCAGTGATGTAAGACCTTGAGTCTCTGCCGGTTCAGTGTGCTTGCGTAATAGTGACTTTTAGGTTTACCATTTTAAAAAAAAAATCCAAAACTTACTATGGGAACTGTGGAGATAATTTTCCCTTGAACTGCTTGTGGGATTTGTAGTAGATGTTTCCAGTACAAATGCTCTAGCAATTTAAGTGATCATCCATCAAATATTTAAATATTCTGAGTTTTCCCATTTGATCTTTATTTTGTATTGTTGTATGTTTTTTATGGAGGTTAGACATTTTTTAGAGAGAAAAGTATCTTAGAGAGGTGACTGAAGCATCCTGAGCTGCAGAAGGATGAGGGGCTTGTGGTGTGTTTTGGGTCTATTCACTAGGAAGTTGATATACACTATATACACTAAAAGTATGGTTTCAAAAAGAACCTTCAGTCCCAATATGTGATGCATATATGTGATATCTGAGTCTAGGATGCCAACCATGTATCTCATACACGTTGCCACGGGAGGTTTCCTTATCCTTCCCTGCAGCCTTCTGCATGTCCCTCATGGAAGAAGTCTGGGTTTATTGCAGAGATATCTTGTCAAACTCACCTAAATGTTTTTTTTTAACTGGGTCACTGAAATAATAGACCTGTTGCAGTAGATATGTTTAAAGTTCTATGAAAATGTCCCTCATATGTAAATTGCCATTTTTGGTTTTGGATGTTGGACGTATAGGGTAATGGCTTAATGATAGCAAACAGAAGGCTGTAGTTAATGATGAATATTCAGAGGAAGGTGTTGTTACTCAGAGTTGCTTTTAATATTGATTGGTCCCTTGGCATGTACTGAGCAATCAAATAACACACAAACCCAGCCTTGCAGGTATAGATCAAGTGAAAAATCATAAGCATGGGAGTAGAATGACCAGTTTTGAAAACAATGGTTTTGAACACTGACTTAACAACTACTTCCTGTCTCCTCGTACCGCTTCAAAATTGTTTAGAAAGGGCCCTTCCGACCTGGAAGACACCAATCCAGGTAGAAAGAGCCCTTTCTAAACTATTTTGACAGGAACGTATCAGGGTCACGTGAGGTCACGTGACCCCGTGATAAAACAGAGGGAAAGCTGCAGGAGCGATGAGAGGTAAACAGGGGCTGGAGGTGGGATATAAGGATATATGTGTGTGTATGTGTGAGCATGAATGTGTAATTGTGTGTGTGTGTGTGAGCATGGATGTGTAATTGTGTAAGTGGGGTGAGATGGAAATGTGTTAGTGAGTATGAGTTAGTTTGTGTAAATGTGTTTAAATATGTTGTATGTTGGCAAGGGGCAAAGAAGGCACAGACCAGTTGTGTGGGGGCAATGATGGCACAGACTAGCTGTTGTTGTTGCGAGGCACAGGGCAATATTTCGCACCAGGGCCCCCGTGGTTTTTATTTACGCCCCTGGTTTTGAAATAGCAATATGCTACTTGTACTTATTGCCCTATAACTTGCAAAAAAAATAACCCATAAAACCATTGGTTAATGTTAAACTTATGACAAATAATAGACTCTATTTCTCAGGTTTTTTCCTTAGCTACTGTAGATGAGTAAAATAATTTTGGAATAAAAGTAAGAAAATTTGATTTTATACATTTTTTATAGTAAATTAGTAAATAAGATGATATGATCTGTCTATTACTTGTGTGAGTACAGTTTCAACAGCCATTGTCACATAAAATAAAACAGCTCTGTCCTTAAGGGGTTAATATACTCTCCTTGAATGCAACATTGAACTATTGTTTTGAAAGCTGCTGGGAGAATCTTGTGAACTGCTAAGAATGGCATTCATTCCTGCTCAACTGCTATGACCATGACATGCTGTGTAATTTCATCATGCTTGAAACAGAAGTTGGATTGAAAATGTGTTTCTTTAGCTCAGCTGCAAATAAAGTTTAATTTATGGTTTGCAAAACATGATTCAAATTTTAACATACCGTAATATTAAACTATGTAAATAACATTACTCTTTGTTCCTGAATAGGACATCAGTGGACAGACTTGCATTGTTTGTCCATGGCACAAGTATAAAATTGCATTGGCCACTGGAGAAGGACTATATCAAGGAATCGACCCTCAGTCTCCCAATAAAGCCAAAAAGTGGTACTCCAAGGGGGTGAAGCAAAGGATTCACAAAGTCACTGTCCAAAATGGAGGGATCTATGTAACTTTGTCAGACACAGATGTTTGCTATGATTCTGATTTCTATGCATCAAAGAAATTTGACAGTAAAGATACCTTACTGGAAAACAATGGTTGTACATCTAACACATGACAACACATAATATATGTTCTATTATTTGTTTATTTTATGTGAATAAATACTTATTTAATTTAATTATAAAATGTTTTTGGGTTTTTTCCCCCATACCAAAATGGCCACTTGCATCAGGCCTTGTTCAATGGTTCTAATGGGCTTGAGGATGAAAGAAAAATGAAAATGTCCTTAGACGTTCTGAAGCTATGTAGAAGAAACCAGCCAGACGGCACAAGTATTATCAAGGCTGGACTTCATGCCTGGTGTGCCTAGGGTTGCAATCCCCAATCCAGGACCTGACTCGCTGGTAAACAAGAGGCCAGGAAGCGGGTGCTCACTGGGCCCATGTAATGCAATGTAAATCTAAAAAGGTAGTAAGCTTACAAGAGCTTACTCTGTACCGCTATGTCCACAGCAAGTTTTGTAATAAAATTGAGCCACGATAGCCTAAGATAAATTTGTTTACAGCAATAGCAACAATATAATGGGTGATACATAGTTGCCAACATTGGAAATATAATTCCAGGGACGCTTTGCAGCACAGCTATCAATTGCGTACTTGAAAATTTGCCACACACTGCCCCAAGATCCCTACTCTGCCCAACCCACATAATTAGTTTAGCTAAGCTTAGTTGTTATGGTGCAGATTATATCACCAAGTTCCTCCCAACAGTAACATAATTCATTGGCATTTTTTTAAATTTAAAAACAATAATAAATGCCGTATTTATCGGCGTATAACACGCACTTTTATAAATAAACTACGAAGCTGAAACCCTACCTGCGTGTTATATGCCGATGAATCCTAGAGCTGCACGATTTGCAGCCACGTCTCTCCCAATTCCGGTCCTGGGGAGGGCGCGTGTTATACCCCGGTGCGTGGTATACGCCGATAAATATGGTAGTGCCCCTGAGTTAAACGTGTGTTAGAGTGAATCATTCTAGTCCCTTTGGGCCCAAAACAGTAATAGTATTGATAGGCTGTCACAATACCCACATATACACGCACTGCCCTCACAAATACCTACTCATACACACATACATGCACCTGCACATTCAAGCTTGAAGTTACACACAGACATACTAGCTCACACTTACCCTTGCAGCCACACACTTACTGGACCTTAGACACACCTCCCTTAACACACACTTTTAAAATACAAACACACTCTCACTCCCTCCCTATTTATCTATCTATCTCAATAATTTATCCCATTTCTTCTAATCGCTTACCTTTCTCCCTCTCTTTTTTTCCTTCTTCAATCCTGTGGTAGGAGACCAAAATCTGTTTCTTCAAATCTTTGCTCCAGTGCTCCCTTGCAGTATGCACATCTTCAGTGCTGGGCACCAGGATGTGACATAATATCCTGGCACTCCGCATCAATACCCGGCACACAGTGCTAGGGAGAGCTGAAGCAAAGGTCTGAAGAGACCAAGCTCCTGTTCCACTAATATTGGACCAATTAGACAAAGTCTGTGATCTCCCCAACCGTGCCCCAGGTGAATCTTTGAGTTCAAGCTCCAGGGCTCCCAAAAAGGCCTATGCAAATGGGAATCGCCAGAACAAGTGAAGGGATGTCTCCTCCTCCCCTGTAGACAGCATCTAATCTGCACAGTGTCCCTGGGTCTGATAAGCTTGTGGATCACACGAGGAGTGGTGCCCACAAATTTGGTCCAAGTAGAACCAAGGCATTGTGCAATTGGGAGGGAGCGATCCCACTTTTATATCTTGAATTGATGCCACAGGGCAGTAGGAAGAGGGGAGATATGGAAAGTCCTGCGCACACAGTTGCATGCAAAAAAAGCTCTTAGCATGGTAGGGATGTCAGATACTCCTTTGGGTCCCTTGTGAGGATCCTTGTACATCACTGTGCCCTTTACCTTGTCCATTTTGGGAGTCAAGATAAAGTAGAAGACTATCTGGCTCGGTAAAAGGTAGGCAGCTGGGGCTAGTCCTGAGCCATATACTACAGAACCCATCCCCAGTTCTTTCACTTCAATGGTGAGATCTCTGAGGCTTCACAGTCCAAATTCCAAGAATCTTCAATGTCCCGTCTCCGTGTGTTCCTGGAAATACACGCCTGTTCCAATAACTAAGGATCAATACTACCGCCACTGGAGTGACAGCTTTCTCACTTGCCCATGGCTCTGCTATGTAATTCATTATTCTTGGGCACTTGTTTGTCACATATGAAGACAAACATTGGCCCGCTAACCTATTTGAGATAAGAACTCCATATGGGGAGCATTCAAAACCCCTGCCACACAAATAATACGGGCACAATTACACCGTGCAAACCTTGGTTCCAACAGAACGCATTAACGGGGCTCGAATGCTTTTATTTAGTATATGGATTTACCCACAGAAATTGCTGATATTAGTATGTACACTGCTAGTGCTCTTATTATTACCTCATACTGCACACAGAAACTGCACATTTATCAAATATGTATTTAATTAATGAATTCAATGTAATAAATAATACCATTTTTCTTTTACGTGCGCCTAAAGTAATGGTGTTTACGGTTTTCCTGAAATCTATGTGGCAGCATATGGGGGTCTCAGTAATGAAGGCAGACGACAGCATGAAGGCCCGAGCCCGCCCGCTCTATACACGGGTCTCATTAACATGCTGTGTCAGTGGGAATTTGTGTGACAGCGCATTGTTTACAGGCAGCGCCGTCCTCCCGTGACATGCGGCGGGGAGGCACTGAGGATCCCCGCCGAGCTCATGACGTCGCGGAGGGCAGCGGCTCAGAGACACGGAGCTGAACATTAACCCCACGCATGCAGGAGCTGCGGCCGCCTCTCGTCACCTGCTGCTCCGAGTCCGCGCACCGAGATTCCGCAGGAAATGTAGGTAGTGCTCCCGGGCTGTGGCATCCGAGCAGAGGCGCCTGTCATGCCTGCCAGCGCGAACGGCATCACTGCTGGCTATGGGCTTGGCATCTGGCGGAAAGCTGGCTTACACCGGGTGACTGCTCATTGTGCTATCGGGCTATTAACCATTTCACCCGTTCTGGGTGGGTGAGTGGCACAGGGGGCAGTTAGCCAACCTTTAATAACAGCTACTGGATGGGTGGGCTTAAGGGGTTCTTTTTAATTTCATCTTCTTGTATATATAATATATATATATGCATATATATATATATGTGTGTGTATATATGTGTGTATATATATTATATATATATAAATATATATGTGTATATCTATATTATATACAGGCAAAATATTATTAATGGTAGTGATATTGTGCATGGGACTGTAATGGTTAACAGGCTAAGCTCCATAGTAAATGTTTAAGTTCCTATAGAACTGCTTTAATCCGGTTGGGTATATGGAGTGTATACAGTGCAGGATCTTTCAGATTTGTTTGTAAAATACTCAAGTACCGGTATGTTTGTTTCTCAGAGCAGGGATACATATGGTAAACGCAAGTATTTAATAATGAACAATATATAATAGAAATAAATAGAATTAAACTACATGCTGTTTGAGTGGCTATAAATGATAGAGGATACACTGCGCAATCTGCACCAGCCACCAGAACGGCTGCGGCTAGCACAGAATCACATAAACAGAGCATTTGAGGGCAGATGAGAGCCATTTGGCTCATCCAGTCTGCCCAATTTTCATGATGTAAACCGTAATCAGTCCTTGGTCCTTAGGGAGAGCTTTATGCAGATCCCATGCAAAGATTTGTGTGGGCAACATACATACCACATTATTCTTTCTTGGTATGATTACAACCTTCCAGGAGCCATGTCTGTCTTAAAGTATTGTGAACTATGATATTAGTAAGCAAGAGATGGTTCCTGCATATTAAAACTGGGCTAGGCAACTGCTAGCTCCCCGTGTATGGATCAAGCATACAATTAGTTCCAGGAAGGGCTTACCAAGTTACCAAAGTTCCCTGAAAAACCTTTTGCTGATTTAAAGTGGATTTCTCACATTTCCCAAATCATACATTTTGGAGCTATGTACATTAAATAAACCTATGTAATAATGCTTACGCATTGCAGGTACACCTAAGTGTGTCCATACAGCCCCACTAACAAAGAATACGTATGAAAGTACCGTACTCTGTAATCGTTCAATCTCTTACCTTTAGGAGAAGCCGCAGCTCTTCTTGTTTTTGGTACTGGAATCAGTGGGGGATAGAGTGCATGATCGTTAGTGAGCTGGAGATGTTTCTCCAGCAAGCTAAGGAGCAAATGGGGTGTGGAAAGAGGCAAATGTGTGGCGTATACAGTAGAATGCCTCCATACATTTACAAGTCGGTCCAAACAAAGATTTTAAGGGACCCCTCAGACATCATACGTATTAAAGTGCATATGATGGCTGGAGTTTCCAATAAGCAACGTATATGTACTGAAGATCCACCTTATATGTGAACCATGGGGAGAGATAACTGTCCTCAGGATCTGCATGATTATTTTTCCCCGGCAAGTTACTTATGACGTATTGTTAAGTTGTTCATTGGTTCAGGCAGCTTTTGTAACATTCGTTGAAAAGTTCTGGAAAAGTAACTGATGATTAGAGAATGCATTATTTAGCAAATACACCTGAATCAGTTAACAGAGAGCTTTTTGTTGCTACCTCAATCTTATGTACTTTATTTCCTGAGAATTTCGTACTAATTTTTTTTATGATTACATTTTTTTTAATGCTGACACACAAAATGTTCCTTGTTTAATAAAAGCTCGTATGTAAAAGATTTCTTATTAGTTTTGGTGTTTTTGTCCTTATTTGGTCCTCACTAGGTCAGTTTGTATTGTATTGTTGGGCAAGGAGCGGAATAGTTTATATGAAGATCAAGAAGAAGAGAACCTGGCCTCCTTTTATCTTAGACGAAGAGCTGCAGGATTACTCGTAGATGACAACCACCCCGTGTTCACGCTTTACAGGGCCACTGTTTTTGGGACTGTCCAAATAGTGGCACATGAGTGTCTCAGCTGGGTAAGACATGCACAGATTTATTTTCAGATTACTGTGTGATTTTGTGGTCATAGTCATTACTACTAGAGCATTTTGACTAGTAAGTGAAGCAGAAGAAGGGCTGAGTTTGCCCTGCCTAATGTACAGTCCATGTGGACAGTGGAAATCACCACCATGCGTGGACACTGTATTAGATTGTTAAATTGTTAAGCTTGTTAACAATTTGGGGCTTTTTGCAGGTTAAGTATTTAAATATTTCCAATGTTGGCTTTTTAATGTGATAGAATGTCAAAATTCTCAAAAAAATTTGACTTTTTCATTTCTGGTGGATAAACAACACATAATGAGGGTGATCACATGTGGGCGAAATCACATACTTCATGGACAAAATCATCATGCAAAAGCCCATTATATGTAGTTCATGATTTGCATCTCTGATATCACTTTAAAACTAAATCCATACCACCAATACAGAAGCTGAGTGATTCCTTTATTAGCAGTGAGTATTCCTCACATCAGACATATCAGACCTTTCCTGCTAGTGTCAAATATATTTTATGCATCAACATCTTTGTTCGTTTTTAATGGTTAGAAAAGTTCCCCAAAATTCTCTTCTAGTTGTAAAGTGACAAAGGTTTATTGGTTATCTAGTAAAAGACATAATCAAAAGTGGCAGATCTTAACACATTAAAAGAAACAAAACAAAAAACCACCGAAAATAATCATCCGCAGGGGCCCTGCTGCTTCCCTCTGTGTTGCTCAGCAGCATCTCTTGCTCCGTCGAGGGGAAGCAGGACCCCGGGGAGTCACGTGAATGCCCGTCACCTCACGCGACTCCGCTTCGTTCCTGTTCCCCTGGGCAGGTCAAGAGAAGTTCAAACAGACTGCTCGCAATGCAGATGGAGACAGCACCCCTGCGTAAGTCTGTGAGCGGCACTGGAAGATCTGCAGTTTAGGTAAGGCTGGAGAAGGGTATATGAATATACGTGAATATATGTGAGTGTACGTGAATGAGGGAATTAATGTTTGTGATGAATCAATATGCATCTGATAGCATGGATGTGTACGTAGGGGGGCAGGGCACAGGGAGGCTGTAGGTTATGTGCATGTATTGGCTGCTTGTGCATGATAGGAGTCTCATTGCTATGTTAAATATATATGATTACTAACAGCAATCACACTCCTATCATGCCCAGGCATACCCAGATTCCAGCATGTACTGGCTGACTTGGCATGATAGGAGTGTGATTGCTAACAGCAATCACACTTCTATGATGCCCAGGATCCAGCATGTACTGGCTGCCTGTGCATGATAGGAGTGTGATTGCTGTTAGTAATCATATATATTTAACATAGCAACAGCTGCTTTGAACTTCGCAGCCGGGCGGCCACTTTGACCACGGACCGGCAGACCACCGCGTGAGTGAGCAGGACCGGCCAGTCCCTGTACTAGACCATGAATTGGGCCTTTTAAGCAGGGAGGAAAAAGCAGACTAGATGAGCCGAATAGTTCTTATCTGCCATCAAATTCTGTGCTAATTTTCTATCTAGACAGAGCTGCACAACTCTGGCACAATCGCATCCCTGTCCTACATTCAGTGTGTGTTGCTTAGATACTTAAGAGATGTTAACATAGCAGTAGTAAACTATGCTATAGAATGAAATGTTTACCATGATATGAGCATTTTAACCCCTAACTTTACCCTTTGTCATGAAAGAGATAGAGTTTGACGGTAGATAAGAACCATTCGGCCCATCTAGTCTGCCCATTTTTCTCATGCAGTAATCATTCATAAACAGTTCTTGTGTTAGATTCAGGATAGTTGAATGCCTATTTGTGGCATATTTAAGTTTCTCTCACTGTATAAAGATGCACCAACCCCTGTGAGCGGCATCTGCCACGGATAGCATTTTTTTAATGTTATCTGTGAGATTATTTGTTTAACTTGTGCCTTGGTTGCCATTTTATTTTAATATGTTGCATTTAAAAATATTAATAAAACACATTAAAAATACTTCAGGAAACATGCCATTGTAACTTCTAGTTTACCGGGGTTTTTTTTGTTTTTTTTTCAGGATGTTTTTGACCGTGATAAATGTTCTCAAAATATAGTTGGAGAAGCAGACGTTATTGTATTAAAATACTCTGTGAATGATAGGGCATCATTCTTGGATATAAAGGATCATTTTGCTCCATTAATTAAGCAGAAATTCCAAAACTCCGATGTACCTGTGATTGTTTCAGCAATTGGTACAGCAAACAACGGTGAGTATGAACTCATGTGAATACATACTGTACGTGTGTTCTTTTTCTACCGATTTAAATTGGGTCCTTTTTAAATTATTGAAAAACATGAAAAGACCCAAATTGTGTGCCAGTCTATCTCCATTAACTTCAGTTTGTCATACCCTATGCACTCATTTAGTGAAGCACCTAAAGACATCAAAAGAAACTAAAACAAATATGATCTTATGACCAAACTATTGATTATCCCAGTAGCGTCAATTCTCAGGGCTGATAGGCACCCTACATGTCCATTGAAACAATAGGTGGAATGTTTACGTGAGTAGAGGGAGAGGTAGAGAATTTGTCAGGTGAGGCGTTCGTTGTTCGTTGTTTACAATTGAAGAATCTAACATGCGTAGTTTTGCAAAAGGAGAGAGAGGGAAAAAGAAAAAATAAACACTCAACTCCAACTGATGCAAAATGACACCTTGATTCATGATTTAAAATTGTACAAGAAAATATTTGACATTTATAGGTGAAACTCTTTATTGGCCCTGACATAACACCTGAAGAGATTGCACTTGTACAAAATGACTACTGAATGAGTGACAGTAAAACAAATCATGGCTTGGGATGCACTAGCTATTTCATGTAAAATAAAGATTAAATGCAAAGGTTAATATATAGGGTTGCAATACATTCATACTAATGTTACAAGTAAAAAAAATGTAATGATTCAATTCCATTGGTAAATTCTCAATAAGTCATGTTTTTAGATGGCCCATTCTGCACATGCCCACTGTGCTCCTCGGACAGGGGGACCTCTGTTACCTCTTCGGAAGGAATTCAGCTGGCTAAATACCTGGGAGCCACATTTCTGGAGTTGCAAGAGATCAATGATTTCTTTGTTAGAAACTACTTTGGAGGAATGGTACGTATATGCGATTAGTTACATCAATTTACGTGAATTGTTTCTAACCTTGTGTACACATTCTTTTTGGAATAGAAAGCTTGTTATTGTTAGCACTGTGCTTCTATTACATGAGTCAATATAGAGCAAAGGGCTATACCTGACTCATTGCACACATACATTGCACACTAGTACATAGTACGGACAGTATGTAATATGTGTTCATTTTGATGCCACTACTCAATGGTAGTTATCTAAAGTCACAAATCATATACAATAGAACATTTATAATACATCCAGGGTCCTGCTGTTAATTAAAATGTGTTCCAGGTAATGTGATACATATAATAACATGCAACTAAATTTGGCACTAGGAACATTGTCCTGCTAGTAACAATTCTGTAATCATTCAAAATGTTGCTGATATCTTTTCTAGTTAGATCACCTCTAGCTGGTAGTTACGTACCTCAAAGCCCTTCCTCCAATAGTAGACTGAAAAAACTGCATGTAAAATAAAACTGTTAGACGTACATTAGTAATGACAGGTTGGAACCTTCTTGCAGAGAGGTCTTTTTACAGCAGGTCCACCGAGGGTGAGGTAGGGCTTGGAGAAATCTGGTCGCACTTCAGGAGACAGATTCCAAGGCAGATGACCATCAGAGACTGGACAGGACAGGTGATACCAAGCTGAGGTACCAGCAGGTAGTTGGGTCTAGGTGCCAGGGGTAAAGCGGAGAGCAGATGTTGGAGCCAAATAAAGAAGGAACTTCAACCTGTCTCAGTGTGTTCATGTAAAAACTATTTGTTTTTGTGTTTTCTTTCATATTTCTATTTATAGCTGGAATACTTTATACTTGAGTCTTTTAAAAAAAAGTCTACAGTGAAGGGAAAGAAAAAGAAGAAACATGATAAATGCCTTATGATTAAAGCCCCCAAATTAGATCTACCAGGTAAGACTGGTTTTTCCTTTCCTCTTGCAGGGTTTTTTCTTAATTAAAAAGAATTACTCTTCTGTTTTTTTGCCAGAAATGTATCACTCCTCAGTTGGTGACACCACTTTCATTTAATACATTTGATCTGGTTGGTGGGAAAGCCTCATCACATCAACAGTGAATGCATATTGAAATCAATAGGCACTTTTTCTGCGCATGCATACGATGGAGTGGTCATTTGGCACATCTGGCAAATGCTCCTGCAACAGATCGGGTGCTGAAGTTTGCAGCTGCTGGTTGGATGTGCACAGCTGCACACTACGTGAGCGTAAAAACATACCGTACGGCCTGTCATATCCAGCCATTGATGAACGCTGGCCTTAAAGTGCCATGGCCGCCTCTTATCCCCAGAATGGCCCTGACCTCTTTCACAAACCAGCACTAGAGCTGCCTGATGATGAGTAGCTGAGCCTATACACACTGCAATGCAAAGAGCTGGGAAAACCGAGCTAATGTATAGAGAGGACTCCAGTGATTCACTAGGAATTTGCAAAATGGGTGACTTTCAGCTATGCATGCTTGATGGCGTGTCTGTTAGCGTTAATAGAGACATAATAGTTTTCTGACAGAAAATAACAGTACACTGTTCAACTACCAGAAATCATGCTAAAGCTCACTGTAGCACTTACTTCCCACCCCATTCTATTCCTAATTAATGATTATCTGTCCTGTAGTTATACAGGTTGAGTTAAAGCATAGTAACAAACTAAATACATCCAGTTCTACGTCAAATCCTCTGTAAAAATGTGTCCACAAGCAATTGCCCTGGTCCAGTTACCTAAATCACTCTACAAATACTGCTCCAAAGGTCAGCCCTGATGTACTAAGTGGCATAGAGCTAGGGGAGCTTACTGCTGCTTGTCTGTGTTTCTATGGTTGGCTTATAAATTGGCTGCATAAGGACTATTCATACAAAGACTCAAACCTTGATTCAGGATGCTTTATGCCTATACCATGCATGTTTGAATTCCCTCCATTAAAAATGCCACTTCTGACGGGAGGTTGTTCCATTTACCTACCCACATCTCAGTATTACAAACCTCTGACCCTCTAGTTTTAGACTATGGCCTTTTAACATTTCTCCTTCTTTGAAATAAACTTCCCTCCTGTGCCTTGATAAATCCTTTTACTGAAATGCTGAAATGTTTCCATCACATCTCTCTTCTCTTTCCTCCAAGCTATACATATTGAGATCTCCTAGTCTTTCCTCATATTTTTTATCCTGCAAACCATAACTTTCTCCAGTTCCAGTTAATATATATGTAAACTGTATATGTTTATCCCCATATACAGTATAATTGTTTTCCACTTGTGCTATTGTACTCATAGACTTGTAATTGTTTTAATGTTTTAATGTTGTAATTTAGTAGTATGCAATTGTTATACCAAGATATTCAACACTAAACTGGACACATTTGCAAAAAATACATTTATATTAAACGAAAGGACTGCCAAAAGTGAGAAAAAAATGATGATCATCCAGCTGTCAAACTATAGTTTTTCTGGTATTTATTTATTTAGCTTTAGCCACTTTCTGCTCTTTATGTACTGTGCTTCAGTGCAAATGTTTTAAAAATGCAAATGTTTACAAATTATACAATAAGAGGCAATAAGAGGGCTCTATGAGCTTAAAGTGGGATATATTGGAATTAGTATTAGAAAAAAGTAAACTTACAATGTTGCGTATATAAATAACGATGTTATATATATAATAATAAAACAATATTTAGTTGCAAAAATGTAAATTGGCATGTAAGCATTTAATGTACGCCACAAGGTTAGATATAAGATTTTGATAAAGCCCTTCCTTGAGCCATACCGCAAAAAGTGCCCCCTCTTTGGCTATATAACAGGGTTGCATACGTACTGATATGAACATGTGGCCAGACATATCCAGCCTTTACTTCCCTAAAATGCCTGGGCCACTTAGTTATTCCCACTCCGGCTCTGTTTCCAGCAGCAAATGTTTTTCCCTAATTTGTGTTTTGTTCCCACAGAACAGATGCCAGTCTTAAAGGAGGATCCCTCGCAGTATGAGTCTGACTTACAAAGTTTATTGGTGCGCAGCCAATGTGTGGATGTGATATTCTACAATACAAATCTAGAACAGATGTCGGAGGCGCACAGGATTGTGCTGTGTAGTGTTAGCTGTGTGTTCATGTTGCTGTTCGGTGAAAAGCCTGCCAGTGATATTGATGACCCCGCCATACTGAGAACTGCACGTGCCCTCTTTTCTGAGTGTAGAGAAGATATGGCGCTTGGCTATCCAGTAAGAGTGATTGTTAAAGACTCTCTCTTCTGTTCATGTTTATCAGACATTCTGCACTTCATTTACTCAGGTATCACATATGAACACCGTCATACCTCTGTCGCTGGAGGCTTTTCTCATGTTTGTTTCTGCATGCTTTCATCATGTGTAATCATGTGTGATTGTATTTTATATTATACGCCATTAAAAGACACTCATTGCAAAGGTCTGGATTGTGCATGTAAAAATCATATAGTACCCTAAAATTTCATACCCTCTTTTTTTTTTTTTGTTGTCAACACAATACATAATGTTTGCAGTTCCAAATAGTGATTCAAATACGCTGTATGCTATTGTGCGGGCAACAAAATGGTGCACAAACTCAATTTTGAGCATGAAGAAAGTGTAAAAAAAAAGAGGGGGGGACAGGTAACCTGCTTCATGAATTTACTTAAATGCACGTGAAAGAGTGTCTTTGTGAATGCGCAACATGTAACTATGCTAGAGGGATGTCAGGACATCAGTTGTGTTCTAGGCTGGCCGTTACAGTAAATATGCATACTAAAAACCAAAAGGCAATACCATATAATCATCAAAGTAATATTAAAATAGAAAACTGTGACAAATGAGTTGTTGTTAAAAACAATGTCCTTTGTACGAGGAGCTTAGCCCTGTGTTTTCATTAGTTTGACATGCAGTGCATTAATTCCACTCTGTATTTGACTATAGCATCACTTAGTTAACCCTTCTCTTCCCCTTGGATTAGTAGGCTTGTAAAATGTGATGTCACATGTTTCTGAAACATCTCATCAGCCACAATGTCTGTCATACAGCATTGTATCTGTGGTGTGTGAAATATGATTTATTTTGTCATAGGTGCACGTAACTGGGGGTTACTTGAACAGTGCCTTAAGAAGAAGATGAGTGATCCCAGAGATGCCTCACATGTTCTTCACAGAGTCCAGTGTATTCTGAAGGTACCAGGGAATGTAAGTTTGTAGAGTCTTATTAGTTCCCATTCAGTGTTTCAGACCTGCTTGTGCTATGCAGATTGGTGTCCCTCACTTGCAATACAAATTTTAAGATGAAGACAATGAATTTACAGAAATTTCAGAAGTCCTTAATTCAGATATCTTTATAGGATCTCTAGACTAGTAATCTCTGTGGAAGGTACCCAGTCAGGTTCTATAATTATTCTGAGATGTTACTTATTTAAAAAAAATGTTGTGTATAGTTTTCAAGGTTACTAGGCGGAGGGTTTGTATTGTCAAGGGGTGATCCAAGCTCGTAGTCAATCAGGCAAAGGTTGGGGCTGGCACCAAGGTTCACAAACGGTAGGATCAAAATCCAAAAGGTCAGTCAGAACAGCAATAAACCACACTCACTGGAACAAGATAATGCTACAACTGAGAAGAGAGGAAAGGGCAGGTTGCTTTATGTAGGGAATGCCCTAGTTACTGGAACCAGGAGTGGGGTCTCTCTTTAAGAGGTGTGTACAGTATGCATGGGTGAGCATGAGTGTGTGGTGGGACAGGAGCTGCTGCAACCTAAGTGGGAAGGCTGGCGGCTTGCCCAGCGGATAATGATTGTGTGCCTACCGTGCACCCTTTCGAGTTGCTGCTAGTAGATTTTGTCGGGAGGTACTGCAAGCAGTGCTGTGGAGTCCTGACAATAGCATTGGTCATTTTGTAGATTCCTTTACCTGTACCAAAATGGATACCTATACATTTTATTATTATTTTTTATCTCCATAGGATGACTTTGCATCAGATCTGAATCTTTTAGGGAAACTGAACCTTAGTAATTCTCTTGGACGCTTTTTTAACACTAATTTCTTAGCTGATGTCATCTTCCACGTACAAGGTATTTTTGTACATTCATTTGAAAATGTATGTGGTTGTTTTGTATATTTCCATTAACACCAACCATGTATTGATTTAAACATATTGGAAGCTATTAAGCTGTTATAGCATGACAACTCCCATGGTGCTTTATCAAGAAAACCTTGATCATCGGTATAGCAGTTATGCAGCAATTAGACGTTTTCTTTTTTGCAACTTTTGAGGTAGATGTTGATGTATTTTTAAGAAAGATGAGCGCACAGGGGCGTATCCAGAGTCTGATCACGAAAGGGGCACTCAGACTAACACACATACTATAACAACCAGGCACTAACACACACGCTGACACACCCAGCCACTAACACAACCAGACCACTCACATGCACACAAACTTTCACACTAACAGGTTGTTGGTGGATTTTTTTCCCTTAACAACATAAACATTTAATGTTATTGTTATTTATGTTAACAATTATTTCATGAATCTTTTTTAATTTATTGATGCATATGTTATTTTGTTCCTGAGCGCTGTATAGGCTTAAGGTAATCTGTGATTCTGATTTTAGTCTATATATGTTCCTTGTGTTTAATAAAGTAATTGATACTGTGATTACCGTGCTTACTACGCTCATGTCCCATGTGATGATGTAATGCAGTTTTCCTGCATTTATGGGCAAATACAGGTCCCCTCAACTAGACAGACGGTCCATGTGTCCAGCCCATGCTTGAGGTGCAGGAGCTTGTTAATTTACTCCAGTGCTTTGGGGGCCATTGGTGAATGGAAGAATAATATAAAAATGCCCCCATGCAAACAGTGGCGATTTTAGAAATGCCCTGGCATAGGTATTTTTCCTGTGACAGGTTTTATGTTAGTCAGGACTTGTAAAGATTTTTTTATATATACTATAAAACTATACTATATATACTATATATATATAGACTTGTATATTTTTTGGGATAGCCCTTTTCAATGGGCTGAAAAGGACTCAATGGCTTTGGTTGATAACGCTGGATGGTAACCTAAAAGTAAGTTTTAAAACTCTTTTCACTGTATACCCTCCTTGCACCCAAAGAGTGCATTTGATGGATCATGTCTGCCGCTACCTGGGGAACTTACAGGTATGAGAGGTAGGTTGGATGCAAAGGCTTTGAGTCTTTCTTGGTCACTGCAACAGCCCCTCTGAGGGTTTAATCACTAAAGGGGGTGTTTGCTAGTGGGTTAAAAGTAGACATGTCCTTAGCTTAATGACTTCACTCTCCATGACCTGGGAAGATTCTACTTCCAGCTTTATGTAATGCGTAGATCAATCGGTGAGTGATGTGACTGATTGAACTATGATTTATACAGAGCTCCCTGAGGTTCCTCTTCCTAATGTATATTGCAGCTAGTGCAAACTGATAACCTATACATTCCTGCTTTAGTGAATTATCCCTGGAAGAAGTGCTCTGTATCTCTGTATGGACTAGAGAAATAGATTGCAATAAAAAGAGTGGTTCTTTTGCATACTAATTGTTTCTAGAAGTGCAAAATCTATATATTCACATTATATAAGCAACACCGGCAGACAAAGTACAAAGTAGATAAATGAGAAAAAAAGTTTTTTAAACAAGTGGTTTTTTTATTGATATTTATGTAGGAGCAAGCCATACTATACAGATTATTTTTACATAACTGACAAGCTTTATTTACTTATGCTTCATTACATTTCCTGCCCTAGAGTGATTGACAACAGTGCGCAGGACCTGACTATATTTTACATATTAAATGTGTGGCTTGCCATCATTGCCTTTGACCTGTAATGTTGGGTGACCATTGTTAAACATGTTAGACATGTTATATTTTTTCTGTGCATGTAATCAGTGCATGTAATATATAACCATACTAACTGGAGCTGACCTTGGTGACTCATCTGCAATTCATTCATATGATTACTTTATCATGGTTTATTGACACCAGAGTGTAGTTCCAGTTACATATTCAACATACCTAACATGAATTTACTCTTTCATGAATAACCCAGATTAAGGCATTTAGGGACCTGGATCAGTTAGACAAAAAGGGCCAACTCTTGGTTCTCCTCCTGCAAGGTACTTAGCACATCCACCGCTTGCCTCTTGGTTGTCCTTCATATCCAGTCCCTCACGTTTCTGGACGCGCAGCACAGTGAATACTTTGGTCTGTGGCTCTGTCACTGTGCTGTGGGCATGCAGTGTCGGTGAGGGAGCGCTGAGGCGCTGCAGCAACTGATACGTGTTCTCCACCTTAATCCTGCCCTGATCATTATAGGTTTATGGTCTTGTAACATTTATCAATCAATATGTGCTCTTACATCCACAGCACACATTTATGGTGCCAAGGTGGTTCATAAAATCTGCAGGTTTTTTCTTTTGTTGGAAGATGAAAGTGTGTGAACGATCCTGGATATCCTGGGAGTAGGAAAGTATTTATACAGTACATAAGACATTTTAGTGTTCTACTCAGTTAACTTTTTCCCCCTTTATTTCAGATGTCACTATTCCAGCCCATCGTGCTGTGCTTCTGGCACGATGTGAAGTAATGGCTGCTATGTTCAGTGGGAGTTACGTGGAAGCAAAGAGCCTGCGAATACCTGTTTACGGCATTTCAAAGGACACTTTCCTTATTTTCCTTGAATATCTTTATACAGATGCCTGCCATCCAGGTAAACTGGCCCCACCCCCAGGGTATGTAAGGATGTACCCCACAGCAACTATGCATGATTCTATATTATTTGCTGACCATGAAACAAATCCCTCTACATTATCAGGATCACAGGCGTCAGTGAGCTTTCCCTGTATGGTGAAGACATAGATGCTTGGGATGAAATCCAAAAGGAAAAATGAGTTAGCGTGAAAGTTGCGTGAAAGTGTCTTATAAAACAATATCATGTACCAAATTAGACTTTGATAAAGGCTCAAACAATTAGCTATATTATTCATATGATAAAAGCAATGGGATCCATTCACTAAAAAGGCAAGTCATTGACTAAACTCAAGTAAGGCACTGTACCTTAAAATTAAGTTAAAAATAGCTTACAAGAGTCTGTCAAATTACCCGGTAACTCAGGTGACCACTCCAATTCTTAGTAAATAGACCTCTTTGATGGACTCTTTATAAATATAAACAGTATTTCATAACCATTTTTCAGTTATAGGTCTATTTAAAGCTACCTAAACACAATACTCTCTGTAATATTAGAGCCTGCCAAAATTCAACAAAACTGGAAAACCCACGTGTTACCATTGGGGGGTAAGATGGAATATTGTTTTAGACCAACACAAAAAAATTGTACACTCCATTTTTGTAGCCTGGTGTGCTAAAATAAAACTGGCAAGCTCTTTTTTCTTAATTTAAATCATCTTGTGCACTGTAAAATAATATTTTTAGGAACTCAAATGAGCAAATTAATGATGGGCCTGTGCCGTCCATACTCATGTAAAAAGAAACAGAAAATGTTTACTGGTAAGGTAGTCATATACTGTATAAAGGTGTAATTATAAATCCAGGTGTTTGTAGGTTACTTCAAGATTTCTTCATTTAATTTTGTATTGAACAGTTAATTTGCTGGTTGCTCAGTACTGACGTACAGGTGTATAAAATCAAGCACATTGGCAGCCGTCTCCATAGACAAACATTGGCAGTAGAATGGGTTGTCCTGAAGGGCTCAGTTACTTTAAGCATGACACTGAGGTGGATCTGGGTTTGGCAAGTGCCAGGAGAACTACCAGAATGCTTAGCACATGCTTAGCTACCTACTGTAACATTTGGTGAAGGAGGGTTAATGATCTGGAGCTGTTTTAGTTCCAGCAAAGGCTACAGCATACAAGGACATTTTATACAACTGAATGCTTCCAACGTTTTGGCAAACGATCTAGGTAAGCTGGAAAAATGGTCAGAGCTGTGGCAATTGGCATTTAACGTGGATAAATGCAAAGTAATGCACCTGGGGCATAAAAACCCAAGGGCAGAGTATAGACTATTTGGTACTGTCCTAACCTCAACGTGTGAGGAAAGGGATTTAGGGGTAATTATTTCTGAGGATTTAAAGGTAGGTAGACAATGCAGTAGAGCAGCAGGTAATGCTAGCAGAATGCTTGGTTGTATAGCGAGAGGTATTAGCAGTAGGAAGAGGGAAGTGCTCATGCCGCTGTACAGATCACTGGTGAGACCTCACTTGGAGTATTGTGTACAGTACTGGAGACCATATCTCCAGAAGGATATAGATATGTTGGAGAAAGTGCAGAGAAGGGCTACTAAAATGGTTTATGGATTACAAAATAAACCTTACCAGGACAGGTTAAAGGATCTTAACCTATATAGCCTGGAAAAAAGACGGGACAGGGGGGATATGATAGAAACATTTAAATACTTAAAGGGAATCAACAAAGTAAAGGAAGAAAGTTTATTTAAAAGAAGAAATAAAACCGCAACAAGAGGACACAAGCATAAACTAGAGGGGCAAAGGTTTAATGGTAACATCAGAAAATATTACTTTACGGAAAGGGTAGTGGACGCATGGAATAGCCTCCCAGTGGAAGTGGTAGATGTTAATACAGTAAAGTCATTTAAGCAAGCATGGGATAGGCATAATGCCAAGCTAGATATAGGATAAGGGCAAGTACTAAAGGAGAGTACTCAGAGGTTGGGCAGACTGGATGGGCCTTCTGGCTCTTATCTGCCGTCACTTTCTATGTTTCTATGTTTCTAAGTTTGGGGAAGGCCCTTTCCTGTTCCAGCATGATTGTCCCCCTTTGTACAAGGGTCCATAAATATATGGTTTCAGAGCCCTGACCCTAACCCCACTGAATACCCTTGGGGTGAATGGGAATGCCAATTGCTAGTCCAACATCAGTGCCTGGCCTCACAAATGCTCTTCTAGAGCACACATTCCCACAGACACACTCCAAAATTGCGTGGAAAGCCTTCCCAGATGAGCTCATATAGGTGTAATGGTCAGGTGTCTACGTACTTTTGGTCTTATAGTCTACGTTCTTGTGGAGTTTCTCTCAAGCATAAATGCATTTGATACTTAACTTCATAATGTCCCGGGTGAAACAGATCCCTTCAGTCTCTGTATTATTTAAAATGGTTATAATATATTCCAATCGTTAAATATAGATACGTATACTAACTGCTTGCCACATGTTTTGTCTTTATTCCCCAGAAAGCATTCAGCAAGGAATATCTCTGCTCATTTGTTCTGAAATGTACCAAGTTCCAAGACTCCAACAAATGTGTGAATGCTACATCACCAATCAACTCCAGAATATGTCTAGCAGAGAACTAGCAGAAACAAGTTTAAGTGTTGTTCATCTGCTGAGAAATGCTAAGGTAACGTATATTCCCAATTATAATGATAGCTCTGTCGATTCTGGCAAGGCTTCTGGCAAGACTACCCCTTTTTGTATACATGGAAATACTCCAGCACAATGTCATTCAACATCAAAAAGCTGGATATAAAGTCCCACTGAAATAATCGTGTCTATTCACTAAAGAGATAGTTTGCAGTTTTGTCGTTTTACTTCATAATGAATTGGGAAGTAAAAGATAAAAGAGTTAAAACCACAACTCTCCTGACAACATTCCTTTAAGTGAATATACCCTAATGTCACAAATGACATAGCTTCAGTTGACACGTATGTGGGTCAGGATACATTCCAGGTGATTTACTAGTTCCTCTTCTCATATAAATACAAAACTTGAAATCAAGCTATGATAATTGTTTTATTTCATTTTAACTATTTTTATCAAACACGATATCAAGAGTCAAATATCAATAATTTCAGAAGTTGAATTATGAACATGCAAATGCTGAATTCACAGAAAGTAGTATTTTATTATTTCTGTTCTTATTTTCACTTTTTCAGTTCCATAACTCAGACGGGCTTTCCAATTGGTTACTCTATTTCATTGCCTCAAACTATTTGATCTTCAGTCGGAAAAGAGATTTCCAAGATCTGTCAGGTGCGTTAAATGTTTCAATGGTTTTGAAAGGATTGCTTACAGTATATATATATATATGCACATAGGACAATAGTTTATGGACACTACAGGCATAATTAGTATTTATAGTTTTGTATAGCGCCATCATATTACTCAGCACTGTACAACGGGAATATGTTGCAGTCAGGTTTAATGAAAGATGTTCATTTCGTGGATTGCGATGTCTGGAATAAATGTCTCATGCAACTGAGTCACAATTGTGATGTGCCTCAAACACATCTATTTATACACCTTTCTTCGTGCCTAGCAATGAGTGAATAATACTTATATTGTTTTACTTTCCCCTGCCAGATGAAGAACGTGCTTTTATTGACATTCACAGGTGGCCTTCCAGTGTTTACTTGAAGCAGCTTGCAGAATACAGAAGACATATGCACTCCCAAAAGCACAGATGTGCGGTGATGTAACAATCAAATCCCCACGCAACCATCAGGGGTTCATGTTTCTGCCTTCCATGGACCGTCCAAGTTTCTACATTGAAAACAGTGTAACAGTATTGAAAGGAGAGAAGTGAAGGAGAAACCCAGCGTGAGAGCCCCATATAGCTGCAGTGGCTGCTACCACTTAGAATACAAGCTTTAGTAATAATCCTTGTTAGCTGGTTGGTATTGGAGATGTGTTGAAGCCTGGGTCGTGTTATGCAGTAGCAGTTTCTAGAGACAGACTGGGTGAGCTAGTGTTCTTCAGACTGGGCTAAACATGCACTGGAATTGTAAAACTCGGTGATATATATGGTTCAGTTACGTTAAATTTGTTCACAAAATGGTCCATCTGTGCGTAAAAATTAACATAACATTACTATGTTATTAATTATATTTTGTCTTGTCAAGATCTGCCTTCTTAAGGTACACGAGTGAAAATGTTCCAGTTTGACTTCTTCACATACTTAGAACAGTACATCGACATTTTCAGCAGCAGGGGATGATGTCTTCTTTTCTTGCTGCTGCTCAACATATTATCAAGTCATAATAGCACATGTATGATCTCTACAATTGGCAGTGAAAGCCATATAATTACTTGACACATGAATGAAATGATGCATGTTTATGAGGCCATTTTTTGTATTGCAGGCACTTCTAGGCATGAAGGCTGTTAATAACCACAAAAAAGTTACAGAAAGTAAGCTTTGCTAGATGGGCGTATATCGGAAGTCAAGAATAATTGGGTGGAACTTGATCAGGAGTGGGTAGAGCTACCGTTAATCCAACTCCTTATAATAACCTTGGTATGCGCACTAAATTAGACAGCTGCTGTGAGTTTTACTAATATAATATAATAATATAAAGCCCACAATCTTGTAAAAACAAGACTAAAACGGGAAAAAGATGTAAAGTCTAGTTATAGTCCACATGGATCTTTTCATAATACGCCTTCTGTCTTTGATGAATTAAATTGGCACCTTATGAGTATGGTTTCTATTTCGCAATTATTAGTTTGTTATTTCCAACCACTTGTTTGTCAATACCAATAAAACGTGGTGCTTATGTAGTTTCTAACCCTGCATGTATAATTGTTCTACAATGCA
Organism: Spea bombifrons; assembly: GCF_027358695.1. Taxonomy (NCBI): domain Eukaryota; kingdom Metazoa; phylum Chordata; class Amphibia; order Anura; family Pelobatidae; genus Spea; species Spea bombifrons. The sequence continues at coordinate 138,161,583 of NC_071087.1, read as the reverse complement.
TGGCTCGCATGTAAGAGACAGTAGGAACAAAAAGTGAGTTAAAAAAGTTATACCGCACTGTTTATGGGATGGAAATAACACGTGCAGTATTTAGTAAAAGCATTTAACACTGCGAAAGGCAGCCACAGGTTTGGAGGCAGACCAAGCAAATTGTTTAAGTTAATGTCGCATAGGCAACAATTTCCCCAGTCTCTGAAACTTTGCCTTTAGTTTGGATTTAGTGTCCAAATATTTAATAATATTCTGTTTTCATTCTGTTCTTTAAAAGTCTTACTTTGCCAAGTTGCATACATTTCACATTGCCTCCAGATAGAGAAATAGTCTCTCTCTCTCTCTGAAGAGGTGGCAATGGAGTTTTGCAAGACATTGGTGGAGCATCTTGTCTTATAGCCTGTGTACTCACTCAAAGCTTATATGTCATACTCAAATGTATTTCCCAATTTCTGTTCAAACATAATGGGATGAGTTGTTGGTTCTGTCTAATATTGATTGTTATTAAAAAGAAAAAATGCTTCCTTAGGTTGATGTTTAACAATAAGAAAGAGGTGGACTATTTATATAGGAAGACTGACTTGCTAAAAAAGGTACATTATTATATGGTTTACCTTGCAATACTGCAAACACCAAAGAACTATATCACTGAGTAAAAACCCATTATAAGCAGGTTTTCGGAGGCCCCATAGAATGACCCATTCCACGGAAATTGACTTGCAACATTTTTTAAGAACACTTTACCTCATAAAGGTAAAAGGGTATACAGCAGGTAGCACTTTGGCTGTTGCTGAATCCCGCCAGCACTAGTGCTAAACTAGTGGAGAAGCAGAGAGCCCAATGGGGGAAATACTGTTCTACGCATCTGTAGGGCCACAGTGTCCACAAGGCCACAGTGTCCAACCCTCTACATGTCCCATAACCCTCACTTGGCCTTTGTTTGGACCCTTGATCTAGATACTATATATTGGTTATCTAGGCATTAAACAGTACACAGACACACAGCATGACAAGCAATATACAAACAGATGGCAACACAATTTATTATGAATGACTATACAGGATACAAGGCATATTCACACATTTCTGGAGTCACTTATAGCACATCTGCTAATAGAGAACTGGGAGTAAAGAAGTATCAGGTTTTGTATTCTGAATTTCTCTGCAACAGAAACAGAAAACAAATGTTTAATTTAATAAGAGTTGGATGGGTTCCATCATGACTACCACAGCTACTACGATTCTCTGGGGGACACAGCGAGCAGAGAGCAAGCTTTCAGCTTTAGGGGTTTATTCATATGTTTAGGGAGTTCTAATGTTTCATTTCACTGCATTTAATATACAGTACATTAGGAAGAAATAGCTGTATCAGTGAGATTTGTACAGAGCTGATTCAGCCATACTCGGAGGAGAAACTCGAATGACCTGTCTTAAAGAATATTTAAGTTATTGACATGATATCTTCCATTAGACTTGTGCTCATGGATCCAAAACGATTAAGTCCATTCCTTTAGGGACAACAAATTTGGAGGGATTTTTTAATTTGGAAAAAAAAATAATTGCCACTCACTCTCATACTCCCTCTCTTAGTATCCCCCTGCCTTCTAGGTGTCTAAACAGCTCATATTCTTATTCTCGATTCTTGATCCCCTGTGTTACTCGGGCCTGCTGGAGCACTCCCCCTTGCATGTGCGTAGGAACCCCTAAAAAACAGTTCTTGAAGAACAGGAAAATAATTTGCATTCTGTCCTTCAAGACATTCAGCCCCTCTTTTGTTTTCTCCTCAATCCTGCCCCTGAGTCTGTGTTTCTCTAAGCAAATCAAGCAGCAACAGGAGCAGGATCCTCGTGGTGAGGCAGCTCGGTGAAGTGCAGAACGCAGCGGCGGAGGAGCAGAGCAACGTTACTTCAACTGTTCCTACGCCCGTGTCCCCTTGGTGTGTAACGAGGATCTGCCCTGACGCAGAAGTGCTCCAGGAGACCAGAATAATGTAAACGATTCTGCAGAGAAAGAGAAGCACAGAAACGCAATTGGGGATAGGTTTTCCCCATAGTGTGCGCCGAGGCTCTGTCCTCATGCAGAAGGGCTCCATAAGGGCCAGGGTAACACAGCAGATCACCAGGAGAAGAGGATCACTGGAGAAGAAAGAAAAATGAAGAAGCAGAGAACACGAAGAAGCGGAGTTGTGGAAATGGAGACGGAGAAGGTGGGGAGACATTGAGAGAGAATGTGACAGAGAGTAAAAGAGAGTGTGACAGTGATCGCGGAAAACTAGATTCAAACAAAGATTCTGAACTTTCAGCTTTGTTTTCATTTGTTTCGTCTTGACCTCCTCCTTTTTTTCCCCAGACATTCATTTCAATTAATAAAATTGGCATAACAAACTCTCATCATTTACCATATCATCACTGCAAGGCACCGATTGACTGCAACATCTTTTCCAGTTCTCCACTGCTGTCCAGAGGAACCAAATCAGAGCATCCACCAATGCATTTTTCTCCAATATATATCCGTGGCACCTAAACAGCATAAGAAGTCATGCTTACTATATTGTTTGAAATTTATAGACGTGTCCTCAGATCATTCATAAAATATATGAATTACACATTTTTTATGATACAATAAAACGTTACATAATGGCATACACAGACACAGAAAAGTAATATTCTCATTATTTTCATCTGATACTGCTAAAGACACACAACTTTGTTTAATTTAGTATTATATCCCATATTTTTCATTTTAAACTAAATATTCCAAAGTTAATTTAAAGGAAAAAAGTCCTAAAAGCAGAATTTTAACTAATTCCAATACACTTCAGAAATCCTAAAAAGCTAGATTTTTGCAGTAAAAAGCAGATCACATGCTAAATTCATACTAATGAGAAAGCAATTTTAGTCATAGAACACAGACCCCCAAATATTATGGTTAACAGAGAATTAAAATTTTTCTTGGTTCGCTATTAGAAACGTATCATGTAATTAAGCTGAATCAATGTTATTTCAACTGCTTGCTAATTGTAAGGATCTTGAAAGCGATAGAAATCTGACATGAAGCTAGGAGCTAGGAGTATGTTCTTAACTGGTGAATTACATTTCTGCCTAGACACCTGGAAAAAGATTTTTTATAATATGTGTAAAAACTTCATACATATCCCATTGAATCGCTTAGTAGGATTAACTTCTTATTGCTTTCAATGTGTTTTTTTTATTCTATTTTTGTTTTATTATTATTATTTTATCATTCGCACTCTTGAATCCCATTTTGCTTATTTGGAGTTTAGTGGGGGAGCTAAATCACAAACCATGCAGCTCCACCACTATTAACATCAATTTAAAAATATTAAAAATAAATCAGTTGCAGATAAATACATAATTGGAATTATTAATGATTATTTATTATTAAATTAATATTATCCATTTTAAATGAAGATCAATCCCCATTGCATATATATTGCATGTATTTTTTAACAGATTTACGGCTTAGGCAGATATTTTATCTATATGCTGAGCAGAATATATTCAGTATAAATATTACATTTGTATGTGAATTATATTAACAGCCAGGAAGACTATCAGAATATCTTTGGATATTTTTAAACCACGTCTTTGTAGCAGGATAGAATTTGTGTGCAACCTATTGTTGGAAACGCGGTCATCATCTAAAACTAGATGGTCAGAAGCTTAGATGTAATGTAGAAAGTTTTACATTACGGAGAGCATGGCAGACAAATAGACCAGCCTCCCATCAAAAGTGAAGTAAAGGAACTTAAATATACATCAGATAATCTTATATGTTTCCAGACCAAGGACTGATTAAGATTTAAGTCTTCACATCAGACTAGATGCCGTCAAATTCCCTGTTTCCAACATGAACGTTAAGACAAAAGAAAAATAGTGAAATCACAGTGCAGTTGGAATTTGAGGGTCTAAATCAGCACAAACTTCACACTTTCTAGAGCCCCTATGCCCCCCCCCTTGCAGTCCGCAGGCAGACAAAAGAATTGCTCTTAGCGGCCACAATGATGACTTAGCATTGAGGTGGAGCGACAATTCAAAAGGAAGTAGAGTTGATCACTTGTCACTTGTCACTTGTCACCCATTACCGTTTGTTAAGGAATGGCTGTGTTAGCAACAGAATACAGCTTGCAAACATTACCGTGCAATACTTCTTGGAGTTTTTTTTACTGGGGGTGGATGTAAGCTTCATTCTTTTACTGAAAAAGAGTTGCCATGGTCATCGCTATGACAGACATCAGTAGAAAACCCTCAGATTCAGTGAAAACATGCATACACCATTAGTAAAAAGTAATAATTTTATATGTTGGTTGAAACCGAACATTCCCAGTGAGCTCCAATGATTAAGTGTACACTTATTTAAAAAACTGTCAAAAAAACACTTGGCGGAACTATTAACAGCAAACTGCTCTTACTATATCAAGGGGGGATTTGAGCCCAAAGTGTTTTTGAGTTGTTTAGTTGTATTTCAGCTCCTTGACTTTACTGTACATTATGTGAGCTTCTGCTGGAGGAAGCTATTAGTTGTCCCTGGATAATGTTTAGTTAAATCAGTGAAATTTCTTCAAGTCTCCACATCCATTGAACTATACATTATACAGGGTCAGCTCAGGTCTTTTAGCTGGTCGTGTTGGTCCTTCGTAATGGATGGTGAAGTTGAAAGTGTTGAATAATTCTCCCATTAGTGAATAGACCCCATTGTGCATTTGTCCAACTTGAAACATAGACAAAACTAACCCTCCAACTGAACTCCAACTTAGGGGAAGATCCATAAGTTTCTGTGATGCTCAACGTAAAGAGATTTGTATCCATGACTCAAAACCCAGAAGCTAGAAAGCTATAGGTCTGTGTATGAGACTGCAGCTGGTGTACTTGGCAATTACAGGGAGTCACAACCAACCTCCAGAATATTACAAATACCAACTTAAGACAAGCATCTAAAAACCATAACAGTGTTGTTTTAATTCTAAAATGATAGGAATGCGCACAGTTTCGCTCCCTCTATTGTGGAATAATCACCAGTCGTGGTGATACCAATGTGACTGCATAATACCCCATGCAATATGTAGGGTACCGTATACATCACTGGTGCTTTATAAATAAATGTTAATGATAGTAAAGCATATTATGTAAAGCAACCACTTACAAGGCAATTCGTTTGAAATGACTACATTTCTGAGATATAGTAATCTGGATCAATGAACACGATAATCATTTCCTCCAGAACCGAAAGCATTAAAGGATAAGATAAACCCTCACTAAGCAGATAATAAAATCATGGGCTCACCGTTCTTTCTCCTGTTTTCTGCAGAAAATAATCTTGAACGCTTGCCACGATGTCCAAGTTGCTTATGTTAACAATTTCCAGATGGCCCTCCTTAAACTTGTATTTCTGTAATATCCCCTTCGCCCTGACACAATAGGGACACGCAGGCTTTTCAAACATTGTTACCTTAGAGGCTTTAAGTTTGCTTTCTACAAAAGTCTGGGCCATTTTCCGTAACAATTGTATCTGCGGCAAGTGAAAAGTAGCCTAGGTTGAGTATGATAAGGAACTGCTTGTGTAACTGCTACTTATGGAGAGGGAGGAGTAGCCAAGGGGGTTAGACATGCTGCCGGCCAGCCAGCTCTTATTTCCCAGTAGTCTTATTCTTTTAACACTATCCTTTCCATACTCGCCTGAAACTCGCCTAAGCAGATAAGAACCGTTCGGCCCACCTGGTGCGCCTGATTATTTTCTGTAGTTGTTAGATTTGTATTTTCAGTAGGGTACCTAGCGATCGCTAGCTTTGATACAATATAATGTTGTTTGATGCCATTTGTGGCATTAATATTACATGATTACACTGCGTGCTTTGTCACATGTGGTCAAGTCAGTGTCGTGCTCCAATCTCCAAGAGTCTCAGATTGAGAACTCTCGGAGGATCATGGGTAATTGAGTACTCACATAAAATAATAAAATATATACCGGTAATTAATAAATAATACATAAATTGTAAAATTACTTTTTTGTTGTGTATAAAAATAATTATAACCATAGGACAATAATAAAAGCATAGAAATGTATGGTAGGAGTTCCCTTTTAATTTTTGACAGCCCGCCCCAGAAAAAATATATTATAGTATCTGACGGCAGATGAGAACCATTAAACCCATCTAATCTGCCTGTTTTTCCTGACGTAGAGACTCAGATTAGAATCAAGCTACATTTAATGTCTATCCAACACATCAGCTTCAACTACCTCTGATGAGAGGCTGTTCCACTTAGAGAATGCAAATTGTTTGCGTTCCTTTGTGAGACACAAAAGGGGAGAATTCCCCAAAATAAGCAAGAAAGCACTTCTGGTAAGCTGCAAAAAAAAGGTTATTAAGAATACCCCTCAATGTTACATAACTCCAGAAAACATTTTGGCTAATATCTCCAAGCAAGCTGCAGCTATGTACATACATTTGCTAAACTGATATTCCCACTTGGTTTTACGGTGAAATGTTTGCTCCATGGTGAGTAAGCAGACGGGGAAGGTAAAGCTGTCGTGACCCTTTGTTACCCAAGAGTCACGTTGTAGCCAGTGCTGAACACCCGTTCATGAAAGATTGTGTGTGGCCGTGTGTGAGTAGGATTTGGCACATTGCTAGGTGACTCATAGAGCGCAAACAATAAGCCCGTTCAGCTACAGTATATGTTCCAGGATAAAGAATCCCGCACGCCGCAGCTTATATCACAGATGCCTTTTATTCCGTCTGAAGGAACGCAAGCCACATTTTCATTTTCAACTCCAGGCCATGTTTTTTGGCTACCTTGAGCACAGGCATCTCAATTCAAAATCAATTAAAGAGGCACTCCAGCCATTATATTCACTTTAATGCATATTACAGCTGACTTTCCATTTTAAATCATACCCCCCGCCCCTTGCAAATGCATGGAAGGATTCAGTAGAATTCCCCTATGCACGTCCCCCCCCCCCGTCTACTTGGCTTGCTGGTGATATGTACCAGGCTTTGGAGATGTATCCACAGAAAGCAATCAAATTCATTTTGCTTTCCTGCCACTGAATGGCTGCAAACAACCAAAAGTGATGTGAAAACCAGACACTGGAGGCGATGGTGCCCTGCAACTCTGGAGCTTCAACTTCCCCTTAAACGCAAGGGTGTTTTAATATGTTTAACAGCTAAAAAATATTTTTATATTTTATTTCTACCACACCATCATATTCCACAGCGCTGTGCAATGGGACATAACCGGTGGTGCGTAACATAACAAATTTGACTTAAAGAAACAAAAGCTTATACCCTAGAATATGCAGTGACAGATGTTGGCCTAGGCTGACTTGGTCCAGGCCTAGGGCAACAATTGATGCACAAAAAACAGGGAGAACATTGCCATCTTGGGCGATCAGCCCCTCCGATGTCCCACAACCAGTTACACCGCTTCAAAAGGCGTTTTGTGCCTTTAAGTCACGGATCGTTGGGATATAAGATCATATCCTGACGCTCTGTAGAGAAGATGATGGTCGTGGGCTGGGGATGCCCAGGGTCAGGCCCAGGGGAGCACCCGAGGTAACTATGTCCCTACACGTATGCACAACTGACTAGATTGTAAGCTCATAAGAGCAGGGCCCTCCTCTCATTTTGTACCCATTTGTTGTGTGCGAATTTTAAATTATTCCACTGTTTGTAACAGCGCTACAGAATCTGCTGGCACTATATAAATAAATGTAATGAAAATGATTCCTACATTCAATCGTATGACCCTGAACTAGGAGTTACATTAAGATATATATATAACCATATCACATTCACAGTCATTTCTATAGGGAATATTTCTTGCCCACTCATATATTTTCACTTTCATCACAATAGTTAGCACATAAAAGGAATGTTAACTGTTTAGAACCTACCCATACTCATTGATACATAATATTACATAATGTTACTGCGCATGCATAGGTTTGAATGCGTTTTAGCACAACCTATTGATGTGTGGGAAACAGTAAATCAGCAAGGACAAGTATTATTATCTTTTATTTATAGAGCGCCAACAATTTAAGCAGAGCTTCTCACAATACATATATTCAAGGGATAAGACAAAACTAAAATTGACAGACTAAGAAGACAAAGCGATACACTAGGTAAAGAGAGCACGGGTTGCAAGCAATCTGAGCAGAGGTTCCCAAACGTATTTGACCCCTTTTCAGAAAAAAATTACTCAGCTCCCCCCTGGAAATCTACCCGGCTCATTCCAGTGCCCCCCGGGGGGGCGATATCACCCAGTTTGGGAAGCACTGGGTTATAACTTGCATTTTGTGCATTTATTTGGAAAATAAAGTAATCACTATGACTTCACTATAACTATGAAACGTATGAACGGTTTTTCAAAATGTCCTTCTCTTCTTTCTTCATGCTTCCACCGCCCCTTTATTTTTATTCAATGCCCCTAATTGCACCCAAGGCTACTTCTGCCCCCTTGGATCATTCCAGTGGGGAAGTATTGCCCACTTTAGAAAGCACTGATCTAGAGCATAAACCTTTTAATTATCTGTCCTATGTTTTCCATCAAAAAATAAAAAAACAGATCTTTTACATTTATTTTAGTTTCACAAAGGCATTATATTGAATGAGAGCTTACTCTGCAAGTAGTATCCTTTTAATAATTTTGCAATGTTTCTAATGTTTAGAGTGATCGCAATTCCCAATATATTCCACTAGATGGCAATATAATCCAGCTAAAGCAGGAAACTTTTCCCCATGCAGCCTGTGGATACGTGGACGAAAATACTCGAAGCGTGGTGTAATTCCAATATGTTATCAAATACAGACACTCTCTCAGGAAGGGGGGACATTATTTGGGACCGATACTGTTTCTCGGAATCCAAATAGTTACTTTAAAGTTAGTAATAACAACATCTGCTGCTATATATATATATATATAATTCATGTAGTGCTATCAAATTGCACGCTAGAGTTGTGCATTTGGATTCGTAAAAATTTAAATGTTAATATAATTTGCCTATTTTGTACAAATGTCCAAAAACGAGGCGGACACCAACAAAACAATGCCGTGGCTCTGCCATTTTCCAGAAGTATTCCAAGAGGTCAGAATAATGTAGACAGATCCACAGAACGCCCCATGGGGACAGCCTCTTATCTATTCCTCCAATCGGGGGAGAGGATGTGTGCGGAGGATCTGCCCTTTTGCAGAAGCGCTGCAACCGCTGGATACCGCAGTGGATAGCGGGGAGAAGGGAACCAAGAAAGAAGGCAGATGACGTGAAGGACAAGAAGAGGCAAGACAAGAAGCGGATCTGCGTAAAAAAAGGACACAAAAGCAGTTGGCAGGGGAGACAGTGACAGAGGGTGTGAGGGAGAGTGAGAGCGTAAGAGTGAATGTGAGAGACTGAATGAGCGTGAGTGACAGTGAATTTAATTTCCAAATGGAAAACGCCCTCTGAATTTCATTCATACCTTTATGGTCCTTACTGTAAAGAATCCCTTCTTTTGTTGTCTATGAAATCTCCGCTCTTCCAGTCTCAGAGGGTGACCTCTTGTTCTTTGTACATTTCTGTTAACGAACAGGTCACTGAAGAGCTCTTTATGTTAGCCCTGCATATATGTATATGTATGCATGTGTTTGCATGGTATATGTAAGTGTGAGCGTATGAGAGGGTGCTGTTAGTATACATGTGTGCATCTTACTGTAAAGTGTATGGTCTTATCATGAGGGTGTGTGTGTTTGCATTTGGTGTCAACATGTGTATGTGGGTGTCAGTGTATGGTGTTATCATGGGTGTGTGTGCTTCAGTTTATATTACTAGAGTGTAAGGGTGAGCCAACGATTAATGGTCCAAGAGAGGAGAGAGGAAGATAGTGAGTGGGTGTTGCTGGAGAAATACTGCACCCAGGCACAACTACCCCCAGGATGACCCCTGGATGCCAGTGTATGCCTAACTGCTTGCCAATGCAGGGCAATACTGCATTTAGAGTTGTTAAAGGAGAACTCTGATCATTTTTTTATTACCAGCATCAAATGAAAAGTAAGTCAAAATACTGCGCTGTTTTGTTTGTTAAAACAGCTATAATGTTTGTATTACGTGTTTACAGATGGCTGCATGGTAGCGATTTGTGAGTGGTGTTTAAGTAATGACAGCATCCAACCTGAAGATGCTTTATGGCGCAAAATAAGATAAAACCAGGTTTTTGTCAGTGCTCATGTACATTAGTATAAACAACCTTGTTTTATGCCGAAGAAGAAAAACATTTTCTCCATGAGACTTGCCACATCATGAAAAAACAGCCAGTGTTGCTGTCAAACAGTGTTGATGTCAAGGCATTCAACAACACCTAAAAGTGCTCCAGGCACCCCGGGTGATTCCTTATCGGAGCGTCCATGCGCACCATATACAATATGCTTTAAAAGAGCTTAGGAGAAGATGCTCAAATGGTGTTGCTGAAATGCCTTGATATCGAGGCATTCAGTGACACCGAAAACCCTCCCCAGCATTTACCTATGGCAAGTACTGACTTGTATGTCCTAGGAGAGGCAGATCTCTACTCCCACACCACTGGACAACCATGCAGGACCCCCTACAGATGTTGAGCGCAAGGAATGCTCAGAATAGTGTGGTGACAATGTCAGAATGTTTTCAAAGGGCAGGGGAAACTGGCATACAAGGGAACTCTCTGGGTGAATCTCTGCCTCCCCAGATGTCCAGGTCAGCTTCTTCTGTGTTTGGCCGCCCCTTTCCCTGCCTACTACCCCCAATCCCTACACACTAAATGCTCGCCCTGTCCCTTCATGAAGCAACTCCTGAAGAAAACGTAGAGCTCTAGGTAGCCTGCTCTGGAAAGTTCCCAAGTATGGGCACTGGTAGATGCCCCCTAGGCCTGATAATAACTCATGGTGTGGCCTCGACTCCTTGCAAACGATGAATTCTGTTTACTGCCGTAAGCAGGTTAGCATTAGTTTGGTAGCCTGCCTTGGGCCGCATAGAATCTAAATCCGGCTTTGACTGCACTCCATAAAGAGACATCCTTTACCAAATTATTTATATTTACACTTTTGTTCTATCAGCAAACACTGAAAAATGGCTTTCAGCAAAATATTTAAATGACGCTTTAACTTTAATAACCAGCATATGAAGATATACAATGCTTGGAACTTTTGTCCTGTTTTGAGTATTTAAAGTTAAATGGGGTAACTGTAATCTTTAGACAGCTGTTGTTATATACATTAAATTGGTTTCCATAGTATTACCAAAGTTCATTTAAAAAGTTTGGAAAATATAATTTTCTTGACTTAGCACGTCAAGAAATGGGGGAAATGTGGAAACACAAGGAAAACTGGAAAAAAATTGTACATTACCAGTGGTTTCCAATTAAATATAGGAATGAGTTAGATATAGGGACCGCTCTGCTGGAACAGTCGGCTTTGTTAAAATATTGAGGGGTTCATTGGTTTCCCGTAGCTCCAATTCAACAAATATAACAAATGAACTGTGGATATTGTGTTCTTTGGCAGTCGTGTCTCATCCAGTGACTCATAAAATAATGTGCCTTTCTGATCCCTGGCATATAACATTCTGTTAGAGCTCTCATCTCGATAAATGATTATACACAGGCAGCTGTAGAACACACAACACTGGCCTGAAGATTTCCTTTTGGAAAAAAATACATGACTCATATGCCATCGTTTAACCATTCCATTGTCAAGTGAATGGATGAATGTACACGCAACATGTTCTATCAAGTTAGGGTTCCTGCTAAGTAGTAAAATCACAAAAACTTGAGTGGCAACAAAACTATAAGATAATATGCTTTCGTTATATTAATTATATTACATTAATGACATGTCAGCTTATACATTAAAGGGACACCACAATGCATCATCCATCCACTAATGAAGAATGTATTGAAGGAACATTATGGTGCAATATTTACCAGAAAGAAAAAAAAACACTACTTTAGGAGAAGCTGCAGTGCCCCACTCCCTCTGTTGTCAGATTTCTGTGCAAGTCACTCATTGACTTATGTGTAAAATGTGTAGTATAATTAGTAGACTGGTACATTCAGATAATACTAATTTTAACACATTTTGTTGCATTTGTTAATTCAGATGAATGTCCTAAAATGAAGAAGGAGCACAAATGAAACAAAATAAAAGAGAAAACTTTTAATTTTCATGGATTCCACTTACCGATAATTCTCTTTTCCCTTCAATTACCTTGGTGGAGACAGATTTTTCTTTCATAGGTAGGCAGGACTCTAAAAGAAAAGTAAAAATACCCCCAACCCTCAAGGGCTCCTCACTGAATAAAAAAGAAGACTAAGTTATACTTTATGCTGCAAGAATGACAAAATAATGTAAATAAGAAGGAAGAAAAACTGCCACCAAGGTAATAGCAGGAAGAGAGTTGGTAAGTAGAATCTATGTTTCCCTGCCAAAGCTGGTGGCACATTACATGGGAAAAGCATACTAAGACATCAACAAAATTCAGGCAGGTGGGATATCCCAGATATCATTCTAATGTCCTCCAAAACAAATGCATTTTTTTTCTCTGAACCCCAAAGACCATTCTCTGTAGATGCCCTGTCCAAACTGTGAAATTTCCAGTTGGCTTATGTCTTTCAGTTGCTGAAAAGCGTCTTTGTGCAGGGACCATTCGCCTGGGTTTAACAAATCCGCCTATGCGGATTTGCTCCTTTGATATGATGGGCCAAAAGAGAGACTTGGCACTTTTATGCCCAATGATATATGCTTAGCGCTACCTTTAGGAGGGCCTGATCTCCTTGTTCCTCCCTGGTGATTTGTGGAGGCTACCACCTCCCTGTTGTCTAATCGGATCAGAGCTGTTCTGTTCGCAAGAAGGTGCTGCCAAAAGACCAGGGCCTTTTCTTCCAACCAAAGATTCTAAGTTTGCCAAGAGATGGAATTCGGCTCTCCCCCAACCATCCTGAATAGTTTGATCCGAAAAGTGTGCACCCCAACCTCAGCTGGTGGCATCTGCAGAAGTGCAGGTGCCAGCCAATATCTCTCCCGTGGAAGTTGGTTCTGTTCTAACCACCAATACAGAGAGGACAGAATTATCTTACATGATGCTCTAATAATGTTGTCTGTCCATCCCATCGAGACAGTAGAAAAGGCTGAAGAGGTCTCATGAGCACCAGAGCCCAAAGGGCCGGAGTATCGTCATGCTGTCATACATCCTAGAAGTGGCATTGCAGTTTGGAAGGTAGGTCTGAACCTGACATATTAGGCTTGTTAGTTTCTCCTGCTTCGCTTGAGGTAGAAGTACCTTTCCCTGGAAGCTGATGCGTCTGGAAGGGACGAGCTAAGATTTTCCCCAATTGACCATTTGCCCTAGCTGTTGGAGTAGCAAGTGGGTGATCTGCAGGTGTTCTAAGAGTAGCAATGGTAAGCTTTCATGCAGGAGCCATTCATCAAGATACAGGATGACTAATGTACCTAGACTCCTAAGGTGTGTCTAAAGGCAGTGCCTACTTTTCTATCCATAGGACCTGAGAAGTGAGAGCCGTCCTCCAGGGGGGAGTGCAGTTCTCTTAGCCACTGCCACATCTATTTTGGGCGCTTCCCATTGCTGAAGCTGTTCGACAGGAAACAGAAACTTGTTCTCCTAGAGAGGACTAATTTTCTGATGAGATGTTCTTCCTTAATAAGGTCAGCAAGTGGCTCATGGACTGGAAAGGAGGACAAATACTTTGAGAGGCCCTGAAGGAGGCTTCTTTTTAGGGGCTTCATCCTGAGATACACTCATGGCCGATTTCACTGCTGCAATAGAGGTGTTGATTTCTTCCAAATAGGACAAAAACACTGAATCCTGAAATTCTCTTGCTTCGAATTCTTGCAGTCTGAGCCAAATTGAAAGGGTTCCAGAAATACAGGTTCAGGGGATAGAGAAAAGGTTATCTGTGTGATACCCTGAGGCTCAGAGGTGGAAGGCCATTAAGCATGAATCTGTTGGTAGGTAGCTTCCAGCGACCCAGGGCTATATGGACCCAGACTACCCTTAACATAGATGGCTCAGCCAGTCCATAAAGACACAACCAAGAGTCCAGAAATACAACAAATTGAGGGACAGAGTCCTCCTACCTGACGTAGGCAGAAAAAAACAACGAGGAGCCCTTGGGGGGTATTTGTTCTTTTCTCTTAGAATCCTGCCTACCTAACTCACGTAACATGCCACTAAGGCTGGCAGGGAAATTAATTGGTTTGTTTGTGGATTGAAGGTTATGTTGGGCTGAACTAATTTCTAAAAGGGAGGGACATAGACCAACATTGGGCCCAAGGACACTTTCACTTCAGGGTGTGTGCTCAGGGGGCAGATATGTATTTTAAAAATGTATTTATAGACATGTACACACATTCTAATATTTAGGGAGCAATGTACTCTGGCCAAGGTGGACTAAACCAGGAGGCTGCAGCCCCCCTGACTCGAGCCAGGAGGCAGATCGTCTTCCTGGGCAATCAGGCCCCCTGGTGTGCAGCTGCTCAATGGGTCAGTTACAAGGGATATCTCTTGCTCTCCCAAACTGGCCCATTTACAAAATAAAAACAAAGTAAAAAAACCAAAAAAAACAACATATATATTAGGGATGTACCGATATACCGGTGGCTGAAATATATCGTCCGAAAAGGGCATTATCGGCAAAAATGCAGAAATAAAAAGAAACGACCAAAAATAATTGTCCGCGGGGGCCAGGCTGCTTACCGGTGCATTGGTCACACAAACTGCGCCTGCAGGGTCTCTCGTACCGGCCAGGAAAAGCAGGAACCTAGCGGAGTCCTGTGAATGCTCCATTCCTTCTTCCCCTGGGGGGCGCGAAAAGAGAAGTTGCTCGCACAGCCAAACACAGAGGGAAGCAACCGGGCCCCTGCAGAAGTCTGCGAGTGAGAGATCTGCAGTTCAGGTATTGGGGTGGGTGTATGAGCAAGTATGCATGATTAAGGGAATAAATGAGTATATGAATGAATGTTTGTGAAAGCGAGTGTGATAGCATGGGTGTGTGTGTGTGGCGGTGTGGGTGTGTGCGTGTGGGGGGGGGGATACCATGGCATAGAGGGCCCGTAATCACACTCCTATCATGCCTGGGTTCCAGCGTGTACTGGCTACCTGGGCATAATAGGAGCGTGGTTGCTGTTAAAAAAAAAATTCACACTCCTATCATGGTAAGTCAGCCAGTACATGCTGGCATCTGGGCATGATAGGCATGTGATTGCTTGTATATATATATATATATTATATATATATATGTTATTACATTTTTTTTCCCAATTTTGGTGTGTTACTTACTTTTAATAAGTGTGGGGTTTTTTTTTATTATTATTTATTTATTTTTTTTAAAGGTCATTTTCGGCCAAGTGAATCCTGAATTTTCGGGTTTGTTTTAGAATTTTCATTTCGGTCTATCCCTAATATATATATATATCACTTAAACCAAAATGTAGTATAGGGTAATATGAAAAGGATGGATGCGGGTTACAAAGGTATTCAGGAGTTATTACCGAACAGCTGTGGCACCTACCATATAGATTTAAATATTTAAGCTAAATTGTATTTTTTTTTTTTTAATTCTATTTTACTATAGTACTATAGACTAAAAAAAACCCTGCTCCCAAAGGGGTTAATGCATATGATGGCCGAGCGTGCCCTATAAATTTGTGGCATCTCCCTAGCAAATGCAGTTCATATGGATTTGCCCCTTTGCCTATCCCCTAGCTATTTTCTGCGCAGGAAATGTGATCGGTGAAACATACATCTTCTGGCACATGCTATACTTATGGTCAGTCAGCTGCCACACTGGTTTGACGAGCAATCCTGGGTGGCAAGCTAAAGCTTCCCCTTTACAGTAAGTAATCAAACCCCCCCCCCCCCAAATTTTGAACAATGCATATAAAAGTTAAGAATGTTCTCTAATATGCAATGGTTGTTTAGGGGGCTCCCTGAGAGACTGGGTTTTCCCTTAAATACACAAGTTAAACAAACCATGACACATCTGCTTTAACAAGGAAACCGGTGACTATGAAAAGGCCAGGGCATTTTTCAGTTATGAATATGAATTACTGCACAATCCACCCAGGAAGTTATAAAATAATTACAGACTTGATTTGTTTGAGCATTAATTACTTCTATTAAGGGAAATACCAGGTGTATATCAGCAGAGATCCCTCTATTCTGCTCTGGGATCTCATACCTGCTTATTCTAAAAGCGGTCAGACGGGATACTTCGGATTCTGTATTTAATTTGCCTGAAACTCAAGCTTGCCGCAGGGCTTTTTTCATTTGTCATGTACCTGGTTGGGAATAAAGTCATTAAAAATGATCACTAAGGATACTATTATGTTGGCAATTAACAGTAAACAGTCAAAATAGAAAAGTGTTTGCTTTTGCTATTTCTCTATTAACCCCTTCTGTACAGAGAATTGTTTCTGCAAAAGCTTCCCATTACACAATGCTTCAATAACTTGTTTAAGTTCTTGTGGGCAACCAAAAGCTGGCGAGATTGTTTTGAACCCAAATTATGTTTGCTTCTGTTTCAACTACACATTAATTATTTTAACATACCTGTATACTAGTCTTACAATCTTTTTGCACTGATGCTGAGGAGTTCCTAAGTTTGTATATAAACACTTTATTTTTCAAATGTAACTTCGGAGGCTCAAGTAGGACATGCATAACAATTGCTTAAAATGTTAATCTACATGGCCCTAATCATCTGCTCAAGCTTCTCATTTCAAAGTCATGGTAGTTACCCATCCCTGAGCTGCTGCAACCGCCTTTAGTTTTCAGGGATCGTTTCCCACTAGATGTTTGAACATTCCTGCAGAGATTTGTGTCCAAACATTAGCAAGGTCTGGACAAATCGTCCATGTCCTAGCAAGCACAGTCCTGCTTAAATGTGTCCCTTTACTGGAATTAAGGGACATTTAATGAAACATCCCTGGGAGATCATCATTCATTCACCTTGGCAATGGAATCGGGCAGGTAGCATTCCATGGCATCTGTCAAACCCAGTACCCGTTCTTTGAGTCAAACATTTAGCGCACCTGGGAACACTTTTCCACCACCCAAGTCCAACCGACTGTTTTTAGATTGATTTCACAATGAAGACACAAGACTCTGTTAATACTTTATTAAAACTGAATTTATGAACACCACAATGGGGTAACATTGGCTCAAAAATTAGCTGATAAAATACCCCAAATTCCATTTTACCTTCTGGATTTTTTTTATTTTTTTTAATACAGCATGTATGGAACTGACAATCAGCAAAACAAATG
This sequence comes from Spea bombifrons, assembly GCF_027358695.1. Classification (NCBI taxonomy): domain Eukaryota; kingdom Metazoa; phylum Chordata; class Amphibia; order Anura; family Pelobatidae; genus Spea; species Spea bombifrons. The sequence continues at coordinate 138,144,283 of NC_071087.1, read as the reverse complement.
TGTGCAGGGAAAACAGCCAATGTAAACGTCAATCACTCTTTTGTATTGTTTTACACAGATCCAGCGCCACTTAGAGAAGCGCCATTGGATCAGTGTTGCACTTTCAAGGACACATGTGTGAGACAGAGGACACAGCTCTTCAAGTTTTTAGGCAACAACAACGTTTCCATTGCTTAATTGGATTGTGCATTTGGGGGAGGGGGGACGAAAGCCAAGTTATTTTCACAAGGATAATAACTGGTCAGCTTGTTCTACCCCAGGCTGCTTTGGCACGGCAGTCCTTAGCAAAATAAAAAATGTTGGCAGCAAGGCAGAATTTAAATTGCATATCCCAGTTTTCCCAGCACCTCTAAACTATTGTTTTTGAAGCTGTTATATTAATTTAAGAACGGAGTGGCTTCAAAAGAACTTAAGAGCTATAACATTTTCCCAGAAGTTTCGGATCTATTGATATGGGATAGCCAATTTACACAAAACCGGCTGAAACTGTAGCACACCCCCTGCTGTCTTTTGTATTACAAAAAGAGGCCACAAAAAAAAAATTATGTTTTAGATCCTTCTACAAATACATTTTCATTTTTAAAAATATACGACATTCACATGGAAATGACAAGCCATCAGAAAACAATCATTGACAGAACACTTTAGAAAGGCAAACGCTTCACATACATACATATGTATATAGACTGAATGTGAGATTTTAAACAGTAAACAATAAAGATGCTACACAGCAACAGGTGGATAAAATATTTTCCCAGTTTTAGCATTGGTTCCACCTGCAAATTTCTAAAATAATTTTAGTTTAGTGGCAATTACTCACTAGACCATCAGCTCTCCTACCCAGGCTCAGGGCGTCAAGCAATGCATTTAACACAGGTGCTTTAAGACTACATGCCATTTTTGGGCACACACATTCTGTAGTTGCCAAATTCAAACTCTTCACCCTCAGAACAGAATTAGGTAGTTACAAACAAGATCAGCAAGTAGGCATCGTCTCAAGCGTTTGGGCAAGATAGCGTAGTGTATATAAGAAGCTGGAAACTCTCAGGTCAAGACCATTTAAAAATAGACAGTTACACAAACTCCCTGTTCTCTTAAATATTTTAAAAGTTAAATATTGAAATCAATACTGAAGGCCTTATCTCCGCAGGATTTGTTCAACAGGAATGTAGACTATAGTGGCCTGACGAGGGTTTGATGGTCAGTCCACAAGCACCTCAATGAGTGCAGGTATTGCCTTTCCTGGCGTTACCAGGCGTGTATCTGGTATTGATCTTTGTAGTTATTCTTTTGCTTAAAAAGATACTAGAAATTGTTTTAACATAATAAAATTTACTCTAATCATTGAAAACATACTGAAAGTCCCTTGCTATGTTCTATTGTGTTTTCTAACACATTTATCCCATATACTATGCGTGTTTTCATCTATGGTTTGTTACAGTAATTCAAAACGAGTCTATGGACACGCTAGCCATCATATAAACTTCAAGACATGATATGACTTTCCTTCAAGTGCAAATGCATGGAGGGAGTCGTCACAATCTCCTCTATGCATTTACATTGTGTCATTGCCAGCGGGTCCTTGGCTTGCAGGAGGTTCCTCCAGCTGAACACATCTCCTGTGCAGTGGTTTTCCCACCACTGGTTCACTGGGGATTTCCAGGGTTCCAACAGGACGCCCTATACACATTCACAGAAAAAAAAAAAAAAAACATTCCCATGGATTTAAAATGGGACCACTTTCCTGCCAGTGTCTGGTTGCTTCAAGTAGCCAAACTAGCGCCAAACAGCAGATTGGTTTGCTTCCATATTTTTTTTCTTTTTCACAGGTAAAATTGGATTATTAAAGTACATTAATATATATTCCTTGCCGGTAGGGCTGTATGGGACACTACAACATCCCTTTAACAACGGACGAAGACTCCTTTAACTATGGACGAAAACTGATTATTGGACGTACAAGTGACAGCATTCACATTCGCGACACCACTTCTGAAACTGGGTAAGGGTGAGCTAACAAGAATCAAGAAATTACAGTTTTACCTTAATCTACTGATTTATAGCTGTACATACATCCTTTAGAAATCGCACAGGGATAAAGAAAATGCAGCAATGTAGTGAAAACCATGCCGCCATCTTTGCCTTGAAAATAACCTAGCAGAATATTGTTATTTCAAAGTAAATATTAGACATTAGATTTCAAGGGATGCTGTATCAGATAGTATTACAATCAAATATATATTCAGCTAGATTAAAACTGTCTCAACGGCATGTTCTGGTTTACAGAAACACAAAAGCAACACCTTTTTCTGCTGGAGGCAACGTTTATTACAGATTCCAACTTTTTTGGCAAACATTCCAATAAATCACATCTGTAAACAGTATGCTTCCCTTTTTCATTGGCAGCGTTCATTGATGAAGGATAAAAAAAAAAAATATATCTATAATATCTCAGGTTTATTCAGAATGCTATGAACCAAAAAGCTTCTGTTCCCGTGTGAAAAAAAGTTGTTTTTTTATCAAAGTAAACTGGTAATTTGCACGAAATGCAAGTTTGTGCTACTGGATGATCACAGTATTTCAACGTTAAATAGATCTGTATTTTACTCAATTCCTGGATTTCAGGAGAAAAGACAACACTTTAAATATACATGTAGGTAAATAGCTTCTTTGCATATCTTTTTCAAAAATACTTTATCTGTATATAAATAGTCACCTACATGGTTAAATTTCCTTATTCTTTACCCAAAAAGTACATTGGTTAAACACCTTCGCAAGTAGCAGACCTCCCCCTCTGCATCGAAGGAGTTTTTCTTTGTATAATAATAATCATAGCCCCCCTGTAACCCCCCCTCTTTAATGTTAATAACTCTGAGAAATTGTTGAAATGGAAATGCTTTAGTCTTCCACAATACAAGTAGCAAATTCATAGGAAAAACCCTACGATAACACTCATCAGTTGATTTAACCTGAGCGTTTGGCCTATTAGATAGCAGCTTTGTGTTTTCGTCAAACATGCTCACATCCACTCAAACCCTTCCACGCTCGCAGGCACGCTCCCAGACGCTGATAGGCCACAGTGTGCTTCCCGACGCTTTAATAAAGTAGGAAGCGGTGTAGCTAATACTTAACTACACGGAGTACACACAAGCAAACACCTTAAGGCATCCGTTGAAGTGGGGGTACGATTTGCAAGGTAAGTTCAAGTTAAAGACAGACTATATAGAATTTTTTTTTCTTTTTTATATATGCACCTCTGTCCATCGACCCTCCATATTTTTTTGTTTTAAAAAATATATTTGTGCAAATTTTTTTTTAAACCTTCTACCACTTAAGGCAAAGGGTCTGCATTAAGAAAAGATCAGAAGACAGACAGACATTTATCCGAAAGCACATCATTCTTTGCTACATTTTAAAATGCGCATTGTGTCTCGTGTAGGCACTGAAATGCCAGTATCTGCACCGACTTCCACAGGATAAATGCGAGTCCAGAGGACGATAAAGGAAAAACAAAGCAGCTTTTAAATAAGCAGAATAAAATGGGGCTGGGGAGAGGCCAAAGAGAAAGAAAAAAAAAAAAAAAACAAGTCTGCTAATACTGAAACTCCTGAAAAAAGTTTCCTTTCTTAATCCTAGCGTAACACATCTGGAATTTTAAATAAATAACGTTAAGTATTCACATCTTGTCTGAGCAAAGCTTTAGTGCCAGGACTTTGCCTGTCGTTGGTCAAATTCTCCAATAAGTCTCTTAATGTGAGCAAGCTTGTTGTGCAGATACTCGCATCGGTACTTTTCTTCATAATAGTTGGGACTAGTCTGGGGACAGAAAAAAAAATAATGTAGGTGGTTAGCACAATGGCCCACACAAATCCCTCAATACAAATGGTCAGGCACTGGATTTGCTTTGTTCTACACTATCCAACAGCTTGTTTGGTCGGACGAAGAGAAAAGGTTCTACTTGGACAATAGACCCATGATATGGACTAAAATACAAATACTTTTACTAAATTTAGCGATTTCAAAAACACTTTCTTAATTGCTAATCAGATGCTTGTAATGGGGTGCATTTCCCATGTGAATCTTTCCTAGAATTATCTCTTTATGAAGGGCATAATTATAATAAGGCGTGAAAAAAACCTCAGCGCAATTAAGTTTACTGAGACTACCTACAAGTTTGCGCTCCGCTTGCCGTTCGGCAGAATTCTTTAAGAACTAGCTGGTTTAATATCTCGTATTGCGCGAGGTAAAAGGGGAGTAAAACATACATATGAAGTGATTATGAGAAAGGCGTTATAAAACTAACCTCTTTTAATTTGCGGTATTCCTTGAGAACCTCTTCATGTATAACCTGTCAAAGAAATAATTACATTAGTTACAATCACACTAAAACCTTCCATTTAAATGTGTAAACCTACAATACACTGAATGTTTGTTGAGTGACAACCTCCATATATTATACACAAATTGATTGTTCTACCAGCACATGGACAAGTGATCTTTAATAAACAAAATACCTTATACTCTTTAGAATCAGTAGAAAGCCCCTTGCGCTGTGAATCGAGCTGCACAAATTTCCTAGTAACACTTTCAACTCTAGAATGCAAACTCCGATATTCATCATACTCAGAGTTGAAATCCTCTTTGTAACTTTGCCTCTGCTCGTTCGTCACAATGACAGTGTATTTGCTGCATATGAATAGAAAAAAAAAAGTTAGGTATACATATAACTTAGTATACATATCGTTATACATATACGCATTTATATAGTTACATAATTTAAGCGCGGAGAAATCACCAATCGACCAAAAAAATACTTACACTACGTAGTCCGGAAGTTCAGTTGTGGATGAAGGATCAGAAGCAGGACATGTCTCTTTAGTTTCTATGAAAAAAAAAGTTAGAAAACAGCCCAATGAGTATTTGTACACAAAAAGCATAGTCCTTTGCTAGCTTACATGCTCACTAGATGCGCAAGGCCAACCACTAGGTCCATAAGAGATGTAGGGTGCACATGCTATCACACCACAATTATATAGGGTTTAGAGCTCCAGCACAATATTCTAGCCCTTTAGGAGTCAATGCGCTAAAACGAGTTTTTCCGCAGTGGGCCACTTCATCAGAAATGTGTGCCGCATTCATTTTACATGGAGAGAAAAAATGGCCCTACTTCCAATATGCAGAGTGTATAATAAAATTATAACAAAAATTACCTGACGAGACTGATCGATAAGTAACCTAAAGTGTCACTAATTGATTTGGTTGCAATAATTAAAGAAAATGTTTCAATTTTTTTATTCACAATTTGTGCATTTTTGTTCTTTACCCTGGATGCCCTCTCTCTGTTATAGGAGTGGGACATGGAGTAGCTGCCATACTGATTATATCAGCCCCTTCATAATTTGTGCATTTTTATTCTTTACCCTGGATGCCCCCTCTCTGCTATAGGAGTGGGACATGGAGTAGCTGTCATACTGATTATATCAGCCCCCTTCTGCAGCAGCTGACCCTGAAGCACCTTTGACTTCCACATTTTTGCCGTTGACCGACTGCAGCAATAAAAGGGGCAATGATGCACAATTGCTCTGAGATTGGGCAGCAGGGGAGGGTCAGGGCAGGTCCAAGGCAGCCTCTGCCAGGGAGTACTGGCAAGTAGCGTTACACTAACACAGAACATATATTATATACACATATACCGTATTGGCTCGGATATAGGCCGCCCCCGTATATAGGCCGCACCCTAAAAGTTTGGTGCTTTTTTAAAGAAAAAGTTTTTTTTCTTTAAAAAAAAGCACCAAAAAACATGCTGCCACTCTGTCCCCCCCCCCGAGATATGCTGCCACTGTCCTCCCTCCCCGAGATATGCTACCACTGTCCTCCTCTCCCCCCTGAGATATGCTGCCACTGTCCTCCTCCTCCCCCCCGAGTTATGCTGCCACTGCCCCCCCCCCCGAGTTATGCTGCCACTGCCACTGTCCTCCCCGCCCCCCCCCCGAGATATGCTGCCACTGCGCCCCCCCCCCCCGAGGTATGCTGCCACTGTCCTCCTCGACTTACCGGAGCAGACTCCCGGGTGTCTTGCGGGGCCGGCGGGGGACATCTACGCAATACGCGTATACAACTTCCGGTGCCGGAATGTCCCCCGCCGGCCCCGCAAGACACCCGGGAGTCTGCTCCAGTAAGTCAGGGGTGGGCAGAGGTAAAACGCATCGTGCGGACGGTCCGCACGATGCGCTTAGACAATCTCCCGTGCCGGCAACCCCCCACATTGGGAAGTGCTGGCAGGGGAGGCTGCCTGAGCGTATCACGGAGTAGGATGCAGGTCCCCTGTAGGATCTGTATCCTATCTGTATCTGTATCCTAACCTCAGACCATGTTTTGTAGGACACACCTTTGTCATTTTAATTACAAGTACCAAAAGATGAGGAGGGCTGTTCCATACATCAACCCTGTCCCCTTAATTGCCCCATAAGGTCGATGCCTTACTTGAAATAGGGGGTAGGGTCGTCTTCTAGCTTTGGGTGCTCCCGTTCCTCCAGATCGGGAGGGGTTTGTGCAGAGGCTTCACTCTTGGAGGAAGCCTGCTTCCCCAGCCACAGGGGCATTTCAAACAAAAGAGAATTACTGGCTGTGCCAGGAAAATACTCAACTGGTGGCAACCCTAGCCACCGCTGCAAGTTCTCGGGAGGGCCTCGCCGCTATGTCCAGCAGGCGGCATTTGGCTCGCATGTTGGAAGCTCCCTGCGCTAGGCCTTCCTAACTCAGATTCAAAAGGTCGAATTACACGTTTTTAAGCACTGGTGTATTGCTCAACTATATCCACAAAACATTCATCTGTAAAGTTAGTTAGGGGTCAGCACCATGTTCCCTTATGGAATACATGCATACACACATCAAAAGCGGCGTGCTTCAATCATACAAGCAGATAGCCGTACCCCACTGCCTTTTCCAGTTTTAAGCGTAAAAGTTCAAAACACCAAGAGTAAAGGGTGCGAGGTTTAGGTCAACACTACAATTGCTTGCTGAAATTTTTTTTTTTTTTAAAAAACCATATAAAAAAAAGTCACACTTGTACGTGAGTTATACTATAGGCCGTTTTCAAATCTGGGTTATAATATTGTATTTTTTTTTTTTTTGGACCCTCTTCATTGGTGTATTCTACAGAAATGAAGCCTTAACATGACACTAAGCTTTTTCATTGATCCTGCAATTCAGTGCACAGCAGAAGAAACATACTTTAAAATTACACAAAACAAAAAACTCAGAAGACAGCCAGCAATCAAATCAGCGATTGACCAGACCGTATTAAATGCCCCTGCGTTATTAACTAAAAAGAAACAAAAACTAACAAACAAAAGAAAATGGAAGTAACAACAAGACAGTATGCTACATGAAATGTTTTACGTCTTTTAACGCTTTCATGAAACCACGATAACGCATCAGTGCCTTTAAACCGGGCAAAATAGCATTAAAGGTATAAACAGGGACTGTTGGTCAAACAGGTGGCCTTAAACTACTGAAAAACAAAAGTGTTGTCCCACATGACTATAGATAGAACTGGTTCACTCAAGTGTCTAACAGTTACCTTTCTGTATGTGTAAACTCGAGGACTGCATTGGGAGGCAGGTCGCGCGGGACTTGCGCACGTGGGCGTTCTTGCTGGTGCTGTCAGGCACAGTACCTGCGGGTCCGGGTAATCCCGCAAGGCTGCCCTCTCACTGCTCCCTTAGTGTCTCCTCTCTTGCTCCGCCCAGGAACAAAACTGAGTCACGTGATGTGATGTCACTTCCCGTGACTCCGCCTTGTTCCTGGGCAGAGCAAGAGAAGAGACACTGAGGGAGCAACTCGAGGGCAGCCTTGCAGGACTGCGTGGGAAATCTGCAGTTCAGGTAAGGAGGTGGGCGTGATTGGCCACAAATGTGGCGGAATACCTACATTGCAGGAGCGGGCAAAAAATCTGCAGGAGTGGGATTAAAAAAGCAGTCCGGCGCAGGGCTCTATTGTAAACGACCTGTTTATGGCATATATTGTAAACTATTTTGTATTACTGTACTTTTCAGTCCATAGAACACTTTGAAAGCTTCACAAGGTCTCAAAAGCAGCCTTATCACCATAAACACCAATGGAACGCCAATGGAACGCCCCAGTCAAGTTCTATGGTGAAAAAAATAAACACCACAATTTACCATTATACTGAGCACTTAGCTCCAAGAACCCACCTTACACTGACTCACATGTGAACACAAATTCATTTCATTTTTAAGCCAAGCAAAAAGTTTGGTATCAGCATTGTGCTAGAGGTTGAAGAGAACGGCCCAAGCTGAGCCACAGCCAACATTCCCGGTACAGAAGGGGCACACCTGCGGACAGACATCACTACCAGAGAAGAAACAGTAAAGAAAGGGACCTGATGCCATAATTTTTGGTTTAAGTAAATTGACAGCAGCTAAGGTTGTTTGCCAGTAATTAGGAAGATCTCCTCTACTAAGCCAAGATCGGCCACATCATTATCTAATTTGCTGTTTTTGCTGTTCTCCCAACACCCATACAAAGGCTGCATGAATGCAATAGGAATGTAAAAGGAGTAAATATCTGTGATATATATATATATATATATATATTTTCATTAGCATTGTTACATATGTCTTGGCTTAAAGTACCGTATTTGCTCGATTATAAGACAACCCTGATTATAAGACGACCCCCCAAAATCAAAATATTAATTTAGAAAAAAAACAAAAAGCCTGACTATAAAACTACCCTATAGGAAAAAAGTTTTACTGGTAAATATTAGTTCATGTAAACTAATTTTCATATTTAATAAAAGCTATGATTGAGAAAAAAAAATATATATTTTTTTATTTCCTTTTATTTGCCAACCTGCCCCCCCCCGTTATGCACATCTGCCCCCAGGCTTGCCACTCTGCCCCCAGAAATGCCTTATACCCCCCTATTTGCCACTCTGCCCCATGATGTGCCTTTTAACCCTCTATATGCCACTCTGCCTCCAGAAATCTCTTATACCCTCCTATATGCCACTATATGCCACTGTGCCCCATGAGTGGCATATAGGGGGTTAAAATGAATTTCTGGAGATAGATATAGATAGATATCTAACAGCAATCACGCTCCTATCAAGCCAAGGCAGCCAGTACATGCTGGAACCTGGGGATGATAGTAATGGGATTACAGCCTCCCTATGCCATACTACCACCACCACCCCCCTTACACATCCATGCTATCACACACACACATTCACAAACATTTAAATACTCATTCATTCCATTAATCACACATACACACACACGCTCAAACCCCCCACCCCCTTACCTGAACTGCAGATCTCCCACTCGCAGACTTCTGCAGGGGCCCGGCTGTGCGAGCAACTTCTCTGGCCCCGCCCCCAGAGGAAGGAGGGGGGAGGTAGAGTTATGCGAGGGCTGTGCTAGCTTCCTGTTCTCCTGCTGCGAGTAGTAGAGACGCTGCTCGCGACCAAAGCCCGGTAAGCAGCACGGCCCCAGCAGACTTTTGTCTGATTAGAAGACGACCTCGATTATAAGACGAGGGGCATTTTTCAGAGCATTTGTTCTGGAAAAAAACCTCGTCTTATAATCGAACAAATACGGTAATTTAAAAAACTTAATATTTTAACGCAACAGATCTGCTTGAAGCCGGGTCTGGCTCAGTGGAAGTGTCCCAGCTTTGGAGCATGCAGCTCTTGTTTTGCAGCCAGCGCTCTACAACTTGTGAAATGCATAGTTTGCGTGGCAACTGCGAGCCTTCTTTTATTTACAGACAAGAACCTTTACCAATATTTAAAGAACACTCTACATAAAATAAGCAAAATTACCTTTCTTTGTATTCGGAGCAGCGCTCTCTTCAATAGTAACCGATTCTTCTTTCTTTAGGTGAAGATGCTTTTTTTCCTTCGAGCTTTCATTGTCAAGTTTTTTACGTTCTTTATCCTTTTGCTTTTTGGCTTTCTTTGCCTTTTTGTGCAATGTGCTGATTTTATCGTCCATGGGTTCTGACGGTCCCAACTTAATTGGAGTTGGTGCAGAGTTTTCCAGAGGAGTCCTAGAGGTATATTTTTCTTGCTGGTCCTCATAGGTGCCACGGTTTTGACTTAAATTGTCCACTGGCAGATCTTGAGTTCCCCGACCCTCAGGCGTACTTGGAGAATTAGAGTTCGAGTTTATATTTTGCGGATTGGAAACTGGAAGGCGTGCAGGAGGAAGTGGTGGAAGCGATGGGGTGGCGGCAGAAGGCGGTGCTGGAGGCGGTGCTGGTTTCTCATTGGTTAAACTTAAATGCCCATTTAATGTCGGAGGGACTCTGTTCGTAAGATGAGATATCCTTGGCTTTTTATTCATTAATGGATCAATAAAGTCTGTATCCAGAGGTCTTTTCTTAAGGGAGGAAGAAGCGAAATATATATTTTTACTACAAAAACATGCCAACACAAAACACAAATACAAAACACAAATACCAATATAATTTAAATGAAGTTGTATGGTGATGGAATTGTAAAGAAAAATCACTAATGCTTCAAGATAAAAAACTTCCATTGACAAGTCCAAATATATTAAATCCTAAAAAAATAACCAATAAATAGAGTCTCAAAAATACCTGGGTAGGAGATGAAGATGCAGCATTTAAAGGAGGAGAGTCTGATTGACTGGTGCTGGTGGCATTCTGAGACTGATTAAGTTTTCTGTCAAAAATGAAATCACATGCTTGGTTATGGACTTAAAGCAATATTTCATGACCACTGCATTAACTGGTGCTACAGCTAGCGAACATGCTTTAGGACGGTCTAACTCTGGGGCTGTAAAACCCAAAACCCAGAAGAGAGGTCCTGGACAAATTTATGAGGAGCCTTTATACAAGCGGAATTCCTTGTATTATTCCTTCTGTATTTAAAACAGAGTAATTACGGCATCTCTTCTTTCCTTTGTGTTTCGTTTCCTTAAACGAGAGCCATGCACCACTTGAAGCAGACCATGAAATTTTGCTTTTGAAAGGTTACCCGCATCGGAATAAGAGCAGAGAGCATAAAATTACCTAGAGAGCACTCTGTCTAAAAGCTGTTTATCACCCTCCAGGTAACCAGGCCAATCTCTCTGGATCTCTTTGTACACAAAATCCTTAAGTGTGTAAGAATTGTCCTTGGGGTTCAAATTGGCAACCTAACAAAAATAAAAAAAAAAAAACGAACATTATGCAAACTTAAAAATAAAAAACACTCCACTTTACATATTAAGACAGGCCAGCCTGGCAGCCTATACATTACATGTACAAGATAAATGCATTAACAAAATGTTTCACAAACCAGAATAAAACAAATACACATGGATCACTAAGCAATTAAGTCCATGTAATACATTGCGTATTTTTATTTTTTTAATCTATATCTATATATATATCTATATCTATATCTATATATCTATGTCTATATCTATATCTCTATATCTCTATCTATATCTATATATATATACACACATACACCTGATCTAGTATGTGTGCTCTTAATACAGACAATGTACACTGTGCTTTACTCATAACGTCACTGTGGAGAGGGAATACCTACCATGTATGTGACTAAACACAGACACACATTCTAACACCACTGTGGAATGCTCTGGGATCTAGAGCACTTGGATCCTCCAGTATGTGTCATATTACAATCCAATACAACCAAAGTATTCCAGCTTACCCAGTTTCTTTAAATTGATGTGCTAAATAAAAGCTATGGTACAAAAAAATGTGTTTCTATAAAAAGGTGCAAGTTACATGGCGGAGTGGAGATTACTTGGGAGTGGCACCTGACTGCAATGGTGGATAACTGAAGTAGTATTCCAGCAGAAGCAGTAGAGGTTAATACTGCGAGGGATCTTGGGACAGACACACGGCTTCACTGAGCACCAAGGACCAAATAAGGTTTCTCTGTCTACAGAAGGCAAGAACAGGCACACTAGCTGGGCTGAGTGGTTATATGCCAACAACCCTATGTTTAGGTTTCTATATTAATAGTGCCAACAAGTAGATCCCCCACCCCCTCGAAAGATGGGCTTAGACGTTTCCAGACATGATACATACTTCGGAGGTAAATGAAACCAAACGTTTATTGAGTATAGATATGACTTCTAGAGAAAAGTGCCTTCAAGGCAAAGCTGACAAGACACTGAACATGGAAAGTGTCCGGCTTTGCTCGGCACATGGAGAGCCGTATCTGCGTGGATGTTTGCTAATTCAGCTTCTTATCCGCCTGCCGCAGTCAGAGCACTGGGTGTATCACACGTTGGCAGCGAACAGTACAGGCTTGTACTGTTTCAGCAGAAAAAAAACAAAGACCCCACTGAATGAATTAATTAACCCTGATAATCCTGCGGCAAGAGTACATGACGAAAAGAACACAAGGTGGGGGGTGGAATAAACACGCCAGAGGATATCTACATGATATTGTTGATACAGTAAGATGTCAACCGGATTCATCAACTCCTCTAACCGTATTAGAAAGCGAGGCTCGGGCTTTAAACATTTTTCTTTGCGTAAAGAATGTGTCAGAGCGTAAGACGATCACGGTGAAACGTAATGCAAAAATACCCGTCGGAGCTCTCTTAGGGCATGTTCACCATTCAAGGTGTAGCACTGCCCAATAAGGGTCTGCATGGATATTGCAGCAGAAATGATCAGCTTGCCGCAGCTAAAAATAACTGAGGGTATGCTAGTTGCGTATGATGAGCTAGCATTATACCGCAGCACTAGCCGTGCTGACATCTAGCATGCTGTGAGGGAAAGCAGAAAGCCATCCTTGTCTGCTCTAACACTGGCTTGACATCACCGGCCATCAAGCTCACAGTCATAAGCCCTACGTCTCAAAGCCAGTGCGCCGTATCATTTCACATGCATTTACCTATCGCTACTCGTTATTCTTAATCACCTTAGAAGGTACAGAGATGGGGTAATATTCTACAGGTCTGCAGGAACGCCCGGAGAGAAAGCGTTCTATTGGATGGGGCCTCTGTGCTACACAAAGTATTTTAAGAAGCTTAATTATTTTTTCCCCTGTTAACTGCCTGGAGGGGCCAAATCATACAAAAAAAGCGGACTGTGTTGCGATACTGCTGTTTCTCTTTTTATAAAAACAGCGTCATGGCTTCAACAGACAGATGTCGTGATACTGCGACAAGAACCATGCTTGACAGAAAGCAAATGAACAGATAACAGGACAGGGTATTGCCCACTAGCACTAAATTTCCTGGAGGTGCGGGGACGTTACATCAGCTTAACACAAGCCTTCCCGTATATTTTTCCCCAGTAAGAATGAGAAAACTTATCTGGAACCCAAATTTCATAATTAAAAGGGCACCGATAGGCCGGAATGGGCTAGATGCCTTTTTAGATTGTAAGCTTGTTTAAGCAGGGCCCTCCTTAACGCTCGTTTCTGTAAGTTTGTAAGTTTATCCATTGTACAGGGCCGTAGAATACAACGGTGCTCTATAAAAATCATTTAACAAGTTGTTTTTGTGAACTAGAAACAAAACACAGATAAAGGATACATAAAATACAGCCCCATTTACGGTTGGACTCATCCAGCACAGGATATATTAATGTACATTCACCTGTTGAAGCCGGTCTCACCTGTTGTAGAATAACACCGAGGGAGTTCTTGTCTTTCTGATTAACGCCATCCTTGTGTAAGCGAGCAAGGATTTCAGGTTTTTTATATGGCTTCAGTGCTAGAAGGTGAATCACTCGTTCCCTATACGGCCGTTGTGCAATACTGCTGCTTAGGTTTGTCTTTCGTAGGGTGCTTGCAGGGTTAATGGGTGTTGACCGCTTCCTTTCAGGTGCTGTATCTAGAATACTATTTGCTGGTTTACGAATCTGGACCCTCTTCCCTACAACAGACCATAAAGACAAACATTAGGAAGAAGCAAGGATGTCCAGGGAGATTCGGGGGGGTCTTTGGTTGAGGTTCCTCAAACCTTAATTCCACATTGAAAGGAGTATTATGCTTACATGAGTGTGCACTATATTCACACGCACAACATGTTAGGCTCACAATACAAGCAGCAAGGATGGGAGCGCAGAAGATCGGGAACTGTACTGATTGACCCACAACTTTAATGTAGGAACGTTGCTTATAGACTGAAGTCTAGAATCTGACCACAGATAAGAGCTATTCTGGCCCATCTGGTGTGCTTAATGCCGCGTTACTGTGGCGCTTTGTACACAAGTGTAGCTGAGGGGAACTGGTCACAGCGGCTGATTTTAGGAGATAATAGATAGCGAGGCTCAGCATTTTCTGCTTACACGCTGAAGTGCATGCTTCAGGCATTGTGTGCTTCATGCCCTAGCCACCCCAACCCCCAACTCGGCCCGAGACATGTTTCAAACAGTGACTTAAATTACTGTGACCTTTGACAGATGCAATATGTTTTAATAAGGAAAACTCCATAAGCATCTCACTTCTCCAATTACTTGCCATGAAGTCAAACAAAATGGGCTTTTTAGGTCCTGCCACACTAGATGGGTGGAATAGTCAAGTTTAAGATGGCACACGGATTCCCAGCAGTTCTACTATTTCATATCCCCAACTGAGTAATGACAAGTAATTAACACTACGTTAAAGGAATATGATTTTGAAGGGTACACAAACATTAAAATGGAATCGGTACAAAAAAAGGCCATAGAGCAACATATATGCAAATTCATGCAACAAGATACAAGGACTGGGGATACATAGAAAAACTAATTTCACAGCAAGAATTCAGGAACCTAAGCATTCTACCAAACCTGTATAAACACCGCATGACATTTCCTTCAAATCAAAATGCTTTTTGGTGACAAACTAGACTTACAGGCCCTTTAAAAACTACACAACACACGTCTGCAACCGAGAAGCTCATATGCATTACAAGATCAGATGTATAGTTCAAGAGTCGGCCATCACTGATCAGGCAATTTGCCATACCTTTAGCAGCTGGTGTATAAAATGGTCACAACCATTATTCAGAAGCATACTAGGAATATTAAGCTATACAGGGTAGTTTTTTTAATGCTTCCCAACAGTTCGTGTTTGGTTACATCCTTATCACCCTAAATACGTATTAAATCGGCTCTTGTGGATTTTATCAAGAACCACTGTCAGTGAACAAATGAATCGGCCCCTTGGACAACTGTCTTCAGCAGGGACCTTGTACATAACTGCTTGTTTAAACCAAAACATGACAGAGCTAGGTTACCAAACTGCAAAAATGGTGTAAGTTCCATACCTACATAGGGGCCACCAGGCTTTATAACCTTTGTACTACGGCTCCGAGTTTCTTCTTCTGCCTGGGTCATTCGGTCTCTTGTCAGCTGGTAGGAGTCATTAGTGGCACATACTGTTATTTTATCTTGTATGAATCCCAGACAGTTCAACTTGGACAACCCCGAACTGCAGAAGGAAAAAAGAATGTTATGAAACAATACATCGGATCATAAAAGACCAAACATCAACAAGAATATTACACCAGGTTTAAATTCTTATAAACTACTAAAACGATCACCATACCAATTGCCACAATATAGACACGCAATGTATAACCACAGACAAGCTAGCATGTGCCATCTGTAGATGCTGTAGAAGTCCCCACTACAAGCAGTGTTCTTACCTCGAGACAGTTTGCTGGATGCAGTCAAAGCTACCCTGAGGGTTATCTTTGCCCACATTTGACAGGTAAAAGTTAAAATTGTGCAGGTCACTGGGACTGTCTGACTTCGGGATCTTGATACACTGAGGGGGAAAAAGAAAAATAAGTTCCCAAGAGCTACATGTATGGGCATCGACACAGCAGCCGTGGCATAAGCCTCCAATTCAGGATATGCTTGAAAATATTTGGAGTTGAGAAGACAACTTAAGGACTAGTATGATATAAGCAAAATGAGTAAACCTATATTTGTTTAGCTAATGTTAAAATTTAACCAATTTAAGAAATATGGTGGACAGCATAACCTTCACAGGGAGGAAAGGTAGATGCCTAAAAAGGCAACATACGTAAGATGTATTAACAAGCCACACAAAACATTCCGTGTGGAGATGGAAAAATGTACTTCACATCAAAATTTACACATTACAGTTTTTCCCTATTAAAAAAACAGATAGGATGCAATTTATCACCGGGTTGCACTCACGTAGCTGAAAACCCCATTGCACAACACGGCTAACCATTAACCTGTCAGGCTGTACAAGCTTGTGGACTTTGACTATCAGTTTGTCTTATTAGAATAATAATCTGCGCATGAGAAAAAAATATTCTGTAATACTGAACTTTCTTGGAGTATAGCTTTATCATGCAAACTTTCCATGTTTTACTGCAACTATCTTCATGGTTGCAGAATACATATTTACAACATGGCATAAGACCTACTGAAGGACCACACTTATCTAGAATGGCGGAACACAAATAAGCTGTAAAATTGAGAATGGGACAGGTGGCTGCTCTATAAGAAATGTTCAACGCGATACTAGAAAAAAAAAAGTAGGAATTCTCCTTGAAGGACAAGTGACAGAGGTCTCATGCCAGTGACACCCTTGGGTGAAGTAAAGGCATTTTTAATGGGCATGCCTGCTGCCAGCCATGACATGAGGGAAAGAGCAAATTATGTGAGGCCTCTAATATTTACTGCTCAGGCCTGAAGCAAAGTAAACAGGTGCTACTTACATTCGCAGGATAGAGACATACAAAGCTCGGTCTTTGAGCAGAACCACAACCATTATAGCTTTAAGTATCATAACTTACAGCTTGAGTTGTGTTTAACAAATGGAGCAGCCATTTTAAGAACCTTTGGTAGGCCTCGTATTACACATTTGTATTACTTGAGCCTGTGACTAGCTTAGCGCACCGACATTTTTTCTTTTCCCTGTTTGCACATATTTGAGGTTGTTGGCTCCTCATCAGTCTGGTTGCAGCTCGCTGTCCAGGGGTTAATAAGGAGGAGGTTTAATTGCACCTCCCCCAACACATTAATAAGGTTTTGGTAGCAGTATAAACTGCTTTGTGTGTCCACTATGTAGGAGGTGAGAGTAGGTTCTCACCCTATTGAGAGTTTGCCTTGACGTGGCGGGTGAGCTTAATTATGCTTTGGCCAATTCATATAACCAAAGCCTCTCATTTATATTATGTTTATATATTTGTTGCCAACTTTATTAGGGTAAGAAGCGCAGACAGTTTTTTGTATACATTTTAAGAACCTGTTCACAGTATTTGGATGTTTTTTCCTCCACTTTTATGGCCGGGCCAGAAGTCCGGTACAGTTACATGCAGTGTTTTAGCTGGTATATAAGGAACAAATCCTAAAGAGTACAATGTGTATATATTATATTATCGATAAACAAGGGCTTTATAAAGGAGTAATCGCATGCAAAGTGGCAAACTTGGAGGAATCAGCAATTCCGCTAGTTGCACAGATCTGAGCAGCCGAACGGACAGAAGCTTCATCCCCACAGCAAGGCTATTGCTAGTTCTTGGTAAGGACACGCGGGCCGTAACAGGACTATTATGCCTCTACAGCAGACACCCATTAGGTAACATTTATGAAGGCAGCGTAGTGCTGAGGCAGTGTTGCAAATCGGCCTGCTCTGCTAGCTGGGACAATTTCTACAGCATCCTTACCACACAGATCACTGATGTTTAGCTTATCGTTCAGATGAAATGTTAATCAATAGCAATTTATTGGGGTTCTTTCAGTGGATGAGTGGTGTTATAGTATTTGCAAACAGCCCTTCGGATGCTAAGTCAGCATAGATCTTAATGTACGAGGCTTGCATATTTTTAGTTTAATAGTCTTTTTTGCGGATCAATTAATTGCTCATGCATTTTCCAGGCAGATGTGTCCCATGTTTCTTTTTCCGCTCAATACCTGTTCTTGCTAAAATACAGGGCTTCCAAGCTATACAAGGGACTTATTCTGTTACATGTTCCAGAGGACAATGATGTCTCTGCTAAGGAACACCAGTAACCAAGCTTTAAGATGCCTCCATCCAACAGGCAACTCGGTATTACCGAGAACGCTGCAACCCATCACCCTTAACACACCGAGGT
The DNA here is from genome assembly GCF_027358695.1 of Spea bombifrons. Taxonomy (NCBI): domain Eukaryota; kingdom Metazoa; phylum Chordata; class Amphibia; order Anura; family Pelobatidae; genus Spea; species Spea bombifrons. The sequence continues at coordinate 138,126,194 of NC_071087.1, read as the reverse complement.
TAAGATGTGTGCTCCATAGTAGTCACAGCAAATCTTTATGCTTCTTCCCATCTACACAGTCATGGAACAATATTCTTGAAAATAGTTGTTTCTTCAGTAAAGAGTTGGCAGGAGAGTTAATTCCACCTTCATTCACTATTATGAAGGGTCTACCACTGGTAAGCTCTTCTAGTAAGTGGGGCTAAGCTGGCCATATGTAATGCATATCTGAAATGATGAGAAGACAAGAAATCTCAATGATGAAACATTACAAATGGCCACCCAAGCCCTTCGTGCAGCAGAAGCTTGTTAAGGTTGCCCCTAATGTATTGCGATGGAAAGGAACCAAAGTCACAATTTTCCCTGCAAACAGTCCCGTCAACTGTCCCTAGTGAGAATAGACACCAAAGCTCAATCATGACGTTACAGTAACCGTTTCAACACAGTAAACCACCGAATTTCAGAACCTGTCAAGGCATCAACCTAAATGAAATAAAGCATGAACTTGGTAGTTGGCACATTAACCATACATCTGAATGTTTAGCAAGGTGAAAAAAAATCAAATTTCTTTTACTCTACTTAGCACTAACTACCTACCACTTGTACGGTTTGTCAATCAAAATAATACAACTTGTAAAAGCCAAAGGGTACTGTTCCATACATTAGTTTCATGCTACGTATATGTTGTACCAGTAAGGCTGTTGTGCAAGCCAAGTACCATCTCATTTATGATAATTAAGGTCATGTAAGTATATCAATACCAAGAGGAAAGACTATGTATGCTCATGGCTTTGTGTATTCTTCATAGATAAAGTAAAAAAAGTTGACTTTCAGAACGTAGGCAGCAGTATCAACAATAATGACCTTTAATCCAAACATGACTCAAGGACTTCTTGGTAATAACAAGCACAAGTGCTGAATGTTTGTCAGAGATAACTTTACAGTATTTACTGTTCCTATTTGTCATTCTGGAAATGACAATATGGAGATGTACGGTCAGATTTACAGCCAACCATTAAAGGGAAAACCGATCTACTTGATTCCTTGAACCCATGCAGTTCAAGCTGTAAGAAATAAGGTGAGAGCGGCAAATACATTTCTACAGCACGCATTGTATGGAAACCCAAAAGAGGACAATTTATTTTTATTTATTTTTGTAGACACTGTAAAGTATCCTGAGAACGCTAAAATCTTGGGTTGGGTTGATAGTAGGGCTGCAACAACTAATCGATAAAATCGATAATAATCGATAATGAAATTCGTTGGCAACGAATTTCATTATCGATTAGTTGAATCGATTATTATCGATTATAAAATGAGGGTTTTTTCAGAGCAAACGCTCTGAAAAATCCCCCTCATTATATAATCCGTTTAGTCTGACTCACCGTCTCACAGCAGCAGCTCCTACTTACTCCCCCTCCCTGTAATCACTGTGACAACTGGCCCCGCCCCTTCCTTCTCCAGGCCAGAACCACATGGCTGTGACACTAACTGTAAGTATATGTGTGTGTGTGTGTATATATATATATATATATATATATATATATATATATATATATATATATATATATATATATATATATATATATATATATATATATATATATATATATATATATATATATATATATGTGTGTGTATATATGTATGTAATATATATATATTTGGGCTACTGAAAGTTAGGGGAGGTGGGGGTTAATTTAGGGGCAGTTATGGTTAGTGGGGTGTTTAGGGTTAATTTAGGGACAGTTATGTTAGTGGGGTGTTTAGGGTTAATTTAGGGGCAGTTATGGTTAATTGGGTGTTTAGGGTTAATTTAGGGGCAGTTATGTTAATAGGGTGTTTAGGGTTAATTTAGGAGCAGCTGTGGTTAATGGGGTGTTTGGGGTTAATTTGAGGCAGTTGTGGTTAATGGTGTGTTTAGGGTTAATTTAAGGGATGCTGTGGTTGATGGGGTCTTTAGGGTTAATTTAGGGGATGCTGTGGTTAAGGGGGTGTTAAGGGTTAATTTATGGGGAGTTATGGTTAATGGGGAGTTTAGGGTTAATTTAGGGGAATCTAAATCCTGGGGGCAGTGAAGTGACATATCTGGGGGTATAAGGCATATACAGTATATAAGGCATATGTGGGGAGGGCAGTGTGGCATGTCTGGGGAGGACGGAGTGGTGTATCAGGGTGTATAAGGCATATCTGGGGGTAGAGTGGCATATCTGGGGGTAGAGAAGTGGCATGTCTGGGAGGCAGTGTGGCATGTCTGGGGAGGATGGAGTGGGGTATCAGGGGATATAAGGCGTATCAGGCACAGTGGCAGATGTGGGAGGCAGCGTGGAGTGGCAGATGTGGGAGGCAGCGTGGAGTGGCAGATGTGGGAGGCAGATGTGGGAGGCATTGTGGAGTGGCAGATGTGGGAGGCAGCATGGCGTGGCATATGTGGGGAGGGCAGGGTGGCATGTCTGGGGAGGATGGAGTGGTGTTTCAGGGGGTATAAGGCGTATCAGGCACAGTGGCATGTGGGGGGTAGAGTGGAGTGGCAGATATTGGAGGCAGCGTGGAGTGGTATATGTGGGAGGCAGCGTGGAGTGGCAGATGTGGGAGGCAGCGTGGAGTGGCAGATGTGGGAGGCAGCGTGGTGTGGTATATGTGGGAGGCAGCGTGGAGTGCTGTGGTAGGCAGGGTGGCATATGTGGGGGGGCAGCATGGCATGTCTGGGAGGCAGCGTAGCAAGCCTGGGCTCAAATGTGCATATTTTGGGGGACTGGTTGGGAAATAAAGACAAGAAATGTATTATCAAAGTTTTTTTATTCTGCTGTTTGTATTTAACATCATTTGTTTAGTAAATTATTTTAAATAAATGAAAAATTTACATTCATTTTTTTTATCCGATTAATCGATTAATCGAAAAAATAAATCGGCCAACTAATCGATTATTAAAATAATCGTTAGTTGCAGCCCTAGTTGATAGTAAACATTTAGGAAACGTGTTTTTCAGTAGGAAGCTTGTTTCTTAAGCCTGGGGAACTTTACAGAAATGGGTTTTGGAAAGTACCAGTTTTATTCTAGAAAGCTGGAAATTAAAGCCATGCATGCAATAAACCCCATAAGTTTTCATTGTAAAACCAAGACTGGTCCTACACAATAAGACTAAAGCACTTCCTGAAGCTGCTAAAGCATTACAGTACCAGGGCACCAACTGATCAAAAGAAGGCTCTAATTGTTTAAAATGGGAGAATAAGAAACGTAACGTGTCATACGTGCACATACACAATTACAATGCCAGTCAATATTACTTCAAGATAATTGATCTCAAATGTACAAATCAATAGCTAGAATAAAAAAAATAAAGGCGCATACTTACCCCTTGGAGTCCCTGAAATTGAATTGATGGACGTGAAGTTACAGAATTCTGAAAAAGAAAAATACGTAAATATATCAATTGGCTGTGGAAAAGCAGAACATTCTGTTGGATGCAATGCTTAATATTTATAAATCCCAAGGATAAAAGGTAGTCAGCAGGCAAGACAATAGTGCCTTAACTAAAAAAAAAGTGTGTCTCAATAACAAATTTGAGTTTCCTCTATTCCTAATTTCTGCTTTTTGGCATCAGGCTACAAGACTAAAGTGAAAATAGTTCATGTAATTAACCCCTCAAATTGCAATGTCTTTCACCAATAGTAATTTTCCTTTCTCCCTCAAACTACATATTGTGAGAGATTCCATTAACCGAGCAGACGTAGTAGGGATTGGCTGTCGCTGGTCTGCCCAGGCGTCCTGTTGCACCAGTTGGGCCACATCATCTATGTACAACCACACGACATTATCACCGCATGCATGCATGGGACGAACACATAGAAAATACATTTTAAAAAACTACAAAAAAATAAGGGGACATGCGAGCAAGAAAAATACAAATTGTGACGACAAATATATATTTTTTTCTAAATTTCATTACTGGTTTTAGCCATTGGCTGGTGTTTTAAGCTTCCATATGTAGCAGAAAACATCGCTGTAATTCATCATCCACATTAAGACCCTTTCAGGAGTAAAACTGAAGTGTCTTAAGAGCAAAATAATCAGAGAAATACTATTCTCCCGAAAGTAGAAGCAGTCACGTAGACCATATAGATAGAATCACTGAATGATTACACTCAGTATGTATACTAGGTACGTTCAGACAGCACAACTAATGCAGAGTAAAGTAAAGATTTCACCGACGAAATCTACACCTCCTGCGGAGACTCGCTGGGCTTCTCCTGTGCCATTGGAGATTAAAGCCCTTCCACATAGGAAGACTTATCCCAACGCCAGCTCCTCCAGGAGAACATATTCACTAAAGTTATACTGTTCTGTCCTGGCTCACTGATGGAAACGTGCACAAGACATGCGCTTACAAGATTTTAATTTTAAACTACGGGCGTTGTGCAGTAGTCAGACATTTCGATCAGGGTACAAAAAAAAAAAAAAGGCTCGGGGGGCAAGAAAATTGCACTCCCTACTACTGTTTCAGTAGAAGTAGTAAATCTTTGTAAGCATTACCCAGCCAATTTACTTTCCCGAAGACCCCAGACTCTACAAGCGCTGCTTGAACCGTGAAAACTTCATGGGGGGGGCCCCAATTTTCAAGGGATCTACTTTATTCCTCTCCAAAAGTTAAGACACATTTGTCCATGTTATATACATGCGTTTTTGTTTGTTAATTGGTCTGCTTATTTTAATATGTAAACAGCATTCCATAGGCGCAGTTAATGTAGAAAACTGTATGTGTTTGAAAATATAGTAAATCTGCCTTAGATTAATACATTTAAACCAATGAATATTTTTTAATAGATGGTAAGGAGAATAAGCAGCGTGATGTCAACCATCTTAAACTCGTTCGCATTGTTAGGGTGTACTATTACATCATATGTGAACTGACCAAACCAAACATGATGTCATAGCGCGTTCTAGTTATTTTGCATCAACAGGGACAACTCCTTGTTCACACCATCTTATAACAACCTGAAGCCTCCCCATTCAGGAGTTGCAGTTGCTGGGAGAATAAGCAAATGCTTTAGGCTTCTGACAGATCAGTCTGGGGGATACTAAACATAATTTAGAGATACATTTAAGTGTAGCAATGTTCCCCAACTCTCCTTCTCAAGGGAGCCGACATGCAAGTATTTTAGAGATCACATAAAGTGGTCCCATTTCCATTAAACATTAACTGGGCCATAGTTCTGTAGACGTTAGTCTACATAACATTTCAATTGCAAATACTTCATCTCTCAACCCCCGCCATTAATGCATTCCCATTCCATTCAATACCCAACTGCAAAAGGTTAAATACATCCAGAAAACTGCATACTAATTAATGGAGCTTGGTACTAGAACAAGACTAAAAGGGAAGGTTTAGCGTGTCTGAAAGCCTCTACAGAAAATATACAAGTACTTTAATAGGCACTCAATCTTAGGAGAAGCTGCAGCTCCACTCGCACACGGGGGCCTCGTTAAAGACCGGCTGTTGAGTATATGACGTGCCAGGAGAGGCATGCAGCTGAACACGCCCCCCCCCCCCAAAACACAGAAAATAGCGAGGAGGTAGGGAACGGGGCAAATTAACACGGGGGCGTTAATCTGCAGAATGCCTCCATGCATTTGCAAAGCACAAACTGGTATAATTTAAGGGACCTTGGATCTATCATGAGCATTAAAGTATGTGACGGCTGCAGGGTCCCATTAACTCATTATGGTCACCGGCTTTCCATTTCTGTAAAGGGGAACTTTCCCTCTTGCCTCCAGTGTGATATTTATAGTCCGTAGGGTACGGAGTAGGTTTGTGTTACTTGTGCCGTGCGTGGATCCAGGGAACAAATAAACGCGTGTTGATATTTTGTGACAGCGGCGTGACTTGTGAAAGGCTGTTTAATGCCATTGGTGGCCCAAATATTTATGAAATTGCGTTGCACGCGATGCCATATGGAATGCAAGCGATACCGGCACTAGCTTCGTAAACAGAGCATTACAGGTACAAACATGAAACAAATGATCGGTGATATTTGAGAATTTCAGGAGGGCAGAGTATGGCGAGAGAGCCCCTGTAAAACAGAGCATTACATATTATGAAAGACTAACCCAACAGGGTTTGTCCTGAATGATAAGCTTATAGTTTAGTGGACAAGCCCCATTATGCCTTATTACCTCTGAATCGTACCCTTGAGAGCAGGAGCCTTATGAAACCGGTTCTTTGCCAATGCATGGCTTACAGACCACATAAAGCAGAGTCTCACAGCAATAACATTTAATAGAAAAAACACAATGACTTCACAGAATATTATTCTGTACCCTGTGCTCTGCCAACAATGCCATGAAGACAGTAAGTGGCACAGACAGTTTATTCTCGCTGTAAAATCGCAGCTCCTGGTTTCTTTATGGCCGCAACATTTCTCTTCCTGCACTATATTTCAACATATAACCCATTAATGATTTCTACCTTTGTAGAATTTTATCCACAATGCATATTAACGGACATTTATGCCCTTCAATATGCATTCTTCTACCCAAAAGAAGAACACTAACTGCTATTGCCACGGAAACACCTGTAAGATCTTGTTGTGTCGGGGGAGGGGGTCTTTAAAGATCTAATTTGTTTCTATGAAATGTTTTATATAGTGCCATCATAATCCATACATGGCTATCGTGTTTTAGTTGTGAGCGTATACATGCAGTGGCTTGGCTGAAGTGTATTATTTAAGTGTCCAGTAGCCCGTGCTTGTCGCGCATGCTGTTTCTGGACAGATCGGTACAGTACACGCTGTGCTAGCCAAACTGTTACGCAACGCACTGCGGATGCACGGTGACATTATATTACATCACAGTTACGCAGACTTCGCGTAAAAGCGACATCTTCCTGGAAAATAGAAACTGTGCGGAGGGTCATTTATAACTTAACCCTTTGAGTGCTGTGGCACCAGGATATTTCTCCCCTGGGAGGAAAGTTAGGAGGGCGACTGCGGTTTTAATCACAAAGCTTTTCTTTATTTGAAGACAAAAGTTAATATAAGATTTGTATGGGATTTTTACTTGTGTATATATGTCAGTTACAGAGCCATGTTAGCAGGGATCAGACTGTTCTGTACGCTGACCAGCTAATCATACATCAGTAAGTAGCATGCCGGTGCTTTTTTCCTTTTAATGTGTATGTAACCATGGTAACAAACAGCCATATTAGGCTTCCTGCTCCATGCACCAGTCTCTACAGACAAAGCAGTTTTAGAGCAGAGGTTAAATACAAAATGAGCCACACTGAACATCCACCAGCCAGGCGCAAACTAGTGAATTCGGATCAGAAACAGGGGCACTGCATTAACAGAAAAGCTTACATTTTATGAAATGTAAGCACTTTTTACACTGTCTAGCAGGGTAGATGTCACAAGACAAGGCTCAATCCTAGAAGCAGCTGCTAAGGAAAAAACACAAGAACGCACCAGCAGTGCCTGCGCAGGCAGCTTTGTACACATCCGTTGCAGATCCATCCGTGCTGGAAAAGCAAGCAAGCAGGAATTGTCAGCGAAGCCAGCAATACTTCACTTACAAGGAAATACTTGATGGGTGGAGACTACAGGGCTGCTCCTTTCAAGAGCATTTGGAAGAGTATATTGTTTCCTGTACACCATAAATGGCTTTTGACATTAATCACGCAAGGCGGTGCTGGCATTGGGCATTCTGGACAGCTTATAAACAGTCTTTGGTGGAGGAAACAGGAAGCTCCTTCTGGCTCAGATTATGCGTGAGGAGCACCACTCCACCAAGGAACCCTTCCCAGACAGATTTATATTGCAAAATACATACATTATATATAGACATGTCAGGTGTGTGCGTGTGTATAAAAAATATATACTCAATTTTAACTGAATATAGGCAAGTACATATTTTGATTGCATGTACTAAGTTTCCTACACTGCTATGCACTCCATAGTTCAGGATTTTTATATTTATTTTTATTAACAGTATAGGGTCTTGAGAAGCAAGAGGACTTAATGAGGTCTGTGGCAAACCTGCCATGCAGTACCAATGGGGTAAAATAGTCCATTACTTTAAAAAAAATAACCAAAAACAGAACATGCTATACGTGATTGATATTACGTTATGCTAGAAGCTGCGGTCTCTTAGCCATCATACGCATTACGTTGTATCTATACACAATATTCTAGCTTTAAATTGGATTTAAAAAAAAAAAAAAAAAAAAAAGATTTCCAATTGATTGAGTCTAGGTTTTGGGTATTTTTACATAAGTACTTCAAAATAGTTATCATACTTGTGTTAAAAGTAACATTAAACAGGAGCAAAAACTGCAATGCGCCTTTAAATGTTAAAGGCAATTACATCATCACTACGCTAGACATATCTGTACATGGCTACTGTCTATGTTGTAATTCCAGACAGTCCAAGGAACAGATTAAACTAGCATAAAAGTATGCCAAGTATCCTTACGGAAAAAATATGTTTATAGTTATGATATGTTTCAAGGATACTACGACATACATAACCTGGGAATGAATATTTAAACAAAGGCTTCAGGCTTAAGAAATCAGATAACTTCTATAATTAGAATATCGTCACATTTTAAGCACGTCATGTCAATTGAAATGTGTACAGTGTGCGAAGGGGGGGGAAGCAGGCATTTCAGCAACACCTCACACCAGGAACAGTAGATCCCTTTTATAGAAAAACAAGAATTGTTTAGTAAGCAGTTTCCTGTGTGGGATTTTTGGGGTATTAGGTCTCCAATGTCCCTTTACTATTCAATAAAGCCTTTATAATCAAGGCAGGCAGCAATGATTAATCCTGTCAAGCGAGAGGCCAGGCACGTACTTAGCTTTCAAACGCACGCCACGTGATCACTTAAAAAAAAAAAATTATGAAATCGGAAATCCTTTGGATGACGGGCTAACAGCGAAGATTACTTTAAAGGCACAACCCAGTTTAATGTTAAGAATCCTGATAAATGCGCTACACAAACGCACAATTAAAATTTCGACCTCTTATGCAATAGTTAAAAAGGCTAAATGTTTGGTAGTTTTCAAAAACCAATAGACTGAGATCTACAGAATGAAAATCCATCATCAAGGACGTAGCCATACGTCGTCATACTAAAAAACTACAAATCAACAATGGAAACGCCGCACGGTATACTAAAATTGTAATTGTGGCGGTTGGAAGTAGAAACAAGATCACAGCTTTGCTAGTCCATAGCGCTACTTATTTTGTCTACGTCACACACAGAAAAAAAACCAACGAGGGCTCTAGGACTCTGCCAGGTCCTAACCAAGGCCTCTACTGCGTTGTTGCTACACTGATGGTGCACTAAAATATAGAGTGGGGGATGGGAAGCCTGTTAAGGGACATTATGGTTATGTTTTGAATAACCATATCTTTCCAGAACGTGTCTGGAAAAGCCTATTTTAATAGCTCTGGAAGGCGCATGGCAGAAATAGATGATCCAATTTAAGTCATGCTACAGCAATATACACTAAAAAGGGTAGGTAGACAGGGCTCCAGTTTAGAACGCAGGCCTGTGTACACAAAGGGGGGGGGGGGGGGATGTGCGCAGCCAGAATATTTTGTATTTTTAACCGTATGTTGCGCATACATGTAATAGAGCGCAAGCAAAGCATTTTATATCCCGGACAACTCTGCCATTGATTTATTTTTATTATTTAGAACTAGAATAGCGATTACATAATACATGCATTTGTTGTTAAACCAAAGCCTCTTGTATTCCATATGGAAGCGCACGCTGGTATTAGCAGCTACGCCTAAGTAAAGCTCAGTGTGTCAGATGGGGGAGGCAATTATTTTAGCCAGAATGGAAGCAGTTACCATCTTAACACTCTTTGTCCCTCCCTGGCAATTCACTCATATGCACTGCTTTGCATAGGCACATAACAAAAGCCCATGGACTGTTCTATATTATTTTGCATGCAATACTATGGATCACAGAAGATCAATGTATGTATGTGTATATATATATATATATATATATATATATATATATATATATATATATATATATATATATATTTACTGTGTCTGGAGCACATGGACCAAGTATAAAATGTAATATATAATATATTACATATACTCACTTCTCAATGTAAGACTTATATTGCATCAGTATATTCATAGTGCTTTTGAGCTAGAGATGTGTCCGTACACATTTTGAAAGCAAGTCTATGCACTAAGCTAGTCGGTGTAGGGGGAAAAATGCCAACATCACCAATGGGGAAAAATCACACTGGGGCGGAAAAAAAAATTTAATCAGCCATAAGTAGAGTGCTAATGTGAAAGAAGCCAGTGTGAATGCAACTGATCAGAAGAGGAGGGGCTGAGCTCTATAGGCCCAAAGCTAGAGAAGTGAAAAGTGACAGCTCAGCAAAACTCTCTACCCCATTTTCAGCTGGGACTTTGGCTCAGTTTACTGAATGATCCAGAGACCAGCTGGCACCAGACAGGAAGCGGAGAAATATCTACTCCACTAGCCCAGATAGTTAAAAGCCGGCATGGCAAATTGGAAAAGCCGGCCAAATACAGCAACGACGCAAATAGCAAAAAAAAAAAAAAACCCCAAAACAGCCTCCGCCAGATTAGTATCCGCACTTGCCACATAGACAAGGGAAGCCACACAGTCAAGCACCAACCACTACATTAACCCCTCAACTGCCAGGAGACTTTATGGCACCTTAACCACGGATTCCGCAATTCTATTTATTGACAGCAAGTACACGTCTCTAATAAAAGGAGGAACTCAATTAAAGAGCAACAAAATAAAGTTGTAATTACAGCTTCACCTTTATAGCCAAACGCTATTTCCCTCATTGGGCTATTACTAGCAGCACATTCCTCATTTTAACGGGCTAAATACTGGTCGCCGGCAAATTTAGCCATAATGCCAGAATAATGATTTAGCGTATATATGAAAATATAGCTTAATTAGGTTGAAGAGTTAAGGTATATGCGCAGAGGGGCTTCCTATGTTTACAGACCCAGGAGATGGACAGCTCTTTAAAGATCGTTTAACCAGCTGGCCAAAAGGACCCAGAAATGGGGGATGGTGTCACTGGGACTCACACAGAGCAGCATTATAAGCCAGCCCCAGCTTTTATAGAGCTTACTCAGCTCTTCTCTGCAGGTAGAACTTAAAGAGATCTTACATGTAACACCCATATAGCATTAACACATATATAAAGAGAAGAAAAACTACATACAAGATCTAATCAGCAAGACACCAACATAATGATGAGGTGGAGGAGCCAAGTTTAATGATCACGGCAGTTTAGGGGTTACTAAAGCTTCGATCTCGAGCAAAGAAACCAATTAAAATGATTTTGCCTTAAAGGTTTAGCACCATATGTTTTAAGACATGGCTGCTAAGTGAGTGTTCTCCTATCCATTTAATGAGAATGACACGATTTCTCATAAGAAGGAATAAAATCAGCAGCACAGGGGAACTAGGGGACTCGATGAACAAAGATGATTAAGGAAAGCGATGGCGAGAGTATCATGGAGGAGCAGGGCTGGCATATGGACGGACCTAAACTATGTTAAAAGTGCCCCCTCCCCCACCGATCACGACTCCAAAGCGAGAGAAATAAGATGTAAGAGAGACACGGATTGTCACGGAGGTTCTAAGAAGTTTAAAGGCTGTAAGGAGAGTAATCCATGGGCAGGAAGACAGGAAGTGCTGCTGCGCACCTGGGATACAAGGGACCAGCTGGATCATATGTGGGGAGGTCACCTCACCCCAACACCTGCCCCCCGAGCCCATTACACACCGTCCCCCCAATCTACCCCGGGGACGGTTACTGTGAACCCCAAAAACAGAACCCATACAGCTCCACTACAAACTTCAACTGGACCTCCTCCTCCCCCCCCATCATCATCCATATAAAGTCCGTGCCATCACCCACCTTAGTGTTCTGATAGCTTTCCAGGGCTCTGAAGGCGGTCTCAGTGAGTTTGACGTGTAGTACGGTAACCTGGTCTTGTGTCCCTCTCCCGCAGGACAGCCCGTACCTCCCCTCCTCACTAAGAGCCGCCATCTTCCTCGCTCACTCCCTCTTTCCCCTCCCGAACCGAAGCCAAGCAATGGCTTATGTATTTCACAACCTAACTTGCTGCAAGCTCGACGAGACGGAATCTGCGACGCTAATTGGCCAACAGGTTCTGCTCCGCCCAGCGGACGTAAGTCTGCGATGCATAACGGCTCGACTCTTTATAGCCTCTGCCAATTTTTTCCCCTTCTAGTCCGTACATCGTTCAACGTCATTACGTTAACTGGGCGGAGCTAACGCTGACGTACTAAACTTTAAATGGAGTGGTTTTTGACATAGAGGATGACGTTTACTCCCCGGTGTTCGCTGAGGGAGGCATTGTTTGACCGGTGCACGGGGGTTTGTGGTGGCATTCTCTATTGTATGGCGTGTAAGTAAGCAGATCTAGACGGTCAACGGTTATTTGTGTTTATAAACCACTTCCGCCTGCAGGTCATAAAGTCCCAAGTTGCACAAAAAGACATCTAAATATATTTTTTCCTTTTTGGTTAATATGGTTGTACAGATATACTGTAAACATATACATACATATATATATATATATATCACCTTGAAGGATGCCTTAAACAAGGATAGTTATACTGATATAAGCTACAAGGCTTCTGCGATGGCTTTAGTGTCTCTTAACTGTTAAGTTTGTCCCGTTTTAGCGTTGTAACATGTCCGCACATGTTTCTACCACATAGGGTTTGCCGCTCCTGTATAAACCAACCCCATTATTGCAATTGCAAGCTGAGCTCGCATGCATTTCTGTTAATACATGGGAAGCTTACTTAAGTATGTCACCTTTTTCAGTATGTGCAGGGGTTGGCGAAGTTCTTCTAGATTGTAAGCTTCTTTGAGCAGGGCCCTCCTCACCTGTTGTTTGTGTAAGTCAAATTGTTATGTTACATGTTACATCCAAAATGGACACCAGTGTGCAAAGACAAAAAAAAAAAGGTCTTAGTTGTGCGATATGCAGGGTTAACTCGGACCTTCGCACAGGAGAAACTCGAGAGTGTGGCCACTTCATACCTTGGGACTTTTAGGGTGACTTTGCAGTGTATTCACTAACTTGTGAGTTTTCATGAGCATTTTTGCTTCCTGTGTTGTCATTTCTAGAAAGTTATCACAATGATGATCTAATTGTGTGTCATTCAGGCCCAGCTAAGGACTTCTTGCAGGAGAAGCCTACCAGGATCGCCCCCCTCAAACTACATAGTTGTAGTTGAAACAGTCAACTCTAAGGCAAATTCTTTGAAGTATATTCCATGAAGATTGGAGTTAGTAGGAAAGTTGCAGTTTCATCTTACTGCCTTCAGTTTACGTTGTGAAGGGTCAACCTTCATGAGCTTCTGCTCTAAAAATAGGTTGGAATCAGTGAGAGCCAGCTTGGTTCTTGCAGATACATTTATCGGTTTCTATTAACCCTTCTGGTTTGTGAATACAGAGTGCTGGGCCTTCTATAAAGAAGGGGGGAATAACCTGGGCCAAACCGTTCCAGAGGGATCTCTCAGGATATAGCCCTAAGATGACGTGAGGAAGAGAAATATGTTTGGTAACCATTGTCATGTACAGAAATGGTGGAAGGGGAAAATGGGGAACTGTGAGGTGGAGCACCTTGAGAACTGTAGGAGGGAACCAAGGAGAGTCTTGCTTAGGGTTGCATTACATTACCTTTAACCCCTTCCCATCCCTAGGATTATCATTGCATTGTGAAAAAAGACTAGGACTTAATAGTACATCCTCAATATTTAGAAACAGCAAAGAGAGAGATCCATGCAAACAATGGGAGATCAGCATGTTGTTGGCATGTGCTTATAGATTGAGTGTATGCGCTCACACTGCATGAAACCGTAGGAAATCTTTGTGATCCCTGGGAAAGCTCTGCTGCACAACCCTGCTTCTCAGTAAGAAGTCATGTAGAAATATAGGGAGACTGCTGTTCCAGCAATTGTTTTTTTTAATATTGAAGAAACCTTACTAGGTTCGTACTTTCATGGGAGTATTTTGGTGACATGCTTAACATGGTCTTCCAGGGAGAGGGGGAGAGTACTAGGATATCACCCAGATACACAACTATTAATAGATTATGGTAATCATAGAAGAGATTGTTCCTGAAATTATAAAAAATAGCAGGGCACTGTACAGGCCGAAGGGCATGACTCTACACCCATACCTAGATTGCACTTCTGTACTATCACAACCTCGACCAAGCCCACCTGACATCCGAAGACAAGCAGTGGTCACTGCCTTGCTCATGCATACCGAGAATCGGCCTAGGCTGAGATACTGGTCATTGTGAACTAAACGAGGGAAGGAACTGATCAGACCGGCAGGAAGGAAGCGGCATGGCAAATTAGTGGAAAACACAAGACGGAGGTTGACTTGAAATAAGCAGAGGTAGTCATGGAGGCATTTGGCAGGTGTCAGGTGAATACAGGAAAATGAGGACAAATGATGACACAGGACCAGTGTCAGGGGTAAGCAGCTTCCATCAGGAGCAGGCTGGACAGGGGACCCAGCAGCGGTAGTCAGGACTCCCAACAAATCAGTCAATCAACCAATACCTAAAGATCGATCAGGAACCACAGTTGGCAAACCTAAGAGTCAAAGACCCACAAATCAATCGGTAACAAGGTAGGCTATCCAATAGTGATAGGATCAGGAATGTGCCAGATTAATAAAGAGACCAGGAGCATCAAAGACATTTGTGCACATGCACCGGAGCAGCCAGCAGTCTGCCGCACAGCTTCCGATGTAGGAGTCTGCAGACATCAGGTGTCGTAATATAGGTAAGTCCATTACGTGACGTCCCCATCCTAATGCTTGACATTTCGGCACACCTAGGTTTCTAAAGGGCTAAGTATGGAGTGCCCAAATGAAAGTTGGGTGATGGCAATCATAATTTATCTGTGATTGGATTAGAATTATAAATTCTTTTTCATTTTATGGATGATTGGACCAGAAGATGATGGGTTGCAGTACTGAATATGGAATGCAGAGGTGTCAGAGTGTGTCTTGATATATAATCTTTCAAAGTACATATAGCATCCACTGACTTCACAATCTATTATTACTTCAACAGTTCCTCCAATACCTTTGTAAGGAGGCAGAATGAGTTAAGTGAAGGGCTCTCTGGACGTTTTGGAAGTAGGGTACATTTGAGATGAGAGCAGCTTACTGTCTCAAAGCTAAGAGCTTCTAGAACAAGGCTGGCATGGCTTTGACTGTCCTTGTTGACACAATAGGGACTTAAGCTGATAAGAATTTACCCACAGTAAGTCTGGAGCCCAGGGAAGATGCTTAGGACACTTACATAAGGTCACAAATTAAATCAAGGCATAAAAGGGCCAGGCAAATAACAATGCAATGGTCAGCGCAAGCATCTGAGATTTAGAAACAACAGCAAAAGGACAGTAATTCAGGCAACAAACTGGTGCTGAGTAACTGAGGCAAGCAGCTCAGCTCATCTGTTATAGAGATCTCTTCTGGTGATAAGGTTTCTCTGGTGCCACAACAGTGACTGGATGTACCCATAGGCATGGGCAGACAGAATGACACAGTGCTGAAGGGATAACAACTGGATAATGCTAACTCACCCTACCCAAAACAATGGTGGGGCTTCAGTTGAATGAGATGGAAGATTGGCAGGCTTAGCAATTTTCCATGCACACAGAAAATCAATGTTTTGAAGCCAATCAAATAGCAGACTTATAGAAGTCAGTACTACCAACTACAAAAAAAAACCTAGATGAGAATAAAATTGGGTAAAAAAGCTTTGGTCCATAACATTTCCACCCTGCTCAGATGACATCACGTGAGCGTGGGCAGATCCTGCAGGGCTCATGCTGTGCCACCACAGAGCTTGCCAACTCTAAATATATTAGCCAATAGTAAACAAAAACATAAAAAAAGACTGACCCTTTTCCAGTATTTTAAATTGTCATATCTGTCCTCTCTAAAACTTCCATAATATCAACTTATGAACAATTATGAAAATAAACACATTTTTAAGTAAAACTTAAGGATATAAATCAAGGGTGTCAAGTCCTTCATCAGCCCATCATTTTTATTAGGAGTAGTGCTGCGGAATATATATTAGCACTTAATAAATGTTATTAATAATAATAATATATTAAGCACGCTGTTCAATGTGTCAATAATGAATTTCTAATTCCCTTATTTTGGCATTCATGATGCAAATTCACCGAATCATACTGAGAACATACATCCACAATACAAAATGGGAAAAAAAATAGGATTTTAATTGTAGCTGTTGTGTAAAGAGCAAATCTCAAGTTACATGCAACTTATATGTAACTTATTATGTTTTACTTTGTAATTAGCCAGGTGGTCGGCTCATGTAACATGTAACTGTGTGCACCTGTTGTGTTACTTCTTTTTTTCACTATTTTGCCTAAAAGTGAAAATAACAGCGTCAAAGCACTTTCTATGCCACTGAAGATTCTGTCCTCTGGCAAGCACACGTGTAGCCAGTGCTTAAACCATTCCTAAAACAGTCTATCTAGAGAGATCTTGCTTGCCGGAGAGGGCAGTGGAATGTGTGCTGTGGCTTGGAAGGCACTGTGAGCTTATTGTGTAGTTCTCAGTACTGTAGCTGTTAGAGTAGACCTGTCTGTTCTTTAGGAATGTGAATTGCCAGAATAGAAAGCCTAACGCTTCCCTCTGTACATCCACTCACTTAACTCCTTCGGCACTCCAAAGAGCTCCCTTCCTTTAACACTGAAAGGCAAATGGCTGTTTTCTTTACAAAAAGTACCAAATACTATGTGCAATTAGAATTAAATGGTACCACCCATCCAGCCATCATACACGCTTAATTGCATATGATAGCAGTGGCCCCTTTGAATGTACACAGTGTCTCCTTGCAAATCCCTGGGGTAATTCTGCAGAACACTCCCATATGCATTTGCCCCTTTCCCCATCTGGCCAAACACTTTTCCTGACACTTGGTATACTCGCCTCCAGTGATGAATGTTGCAAAGGGATGGGGTTTCCTATTCATTTTAGTAGGAAAGCATTCCTGCAACTGATTGGCTGCTTGAAGCAGCCAATCAGTGGAACAACTCATTGGACTACAGAGGAGACATTCTGAGCTGCAATTTTTTACACATTAAAAAGTGCTCACAATTACTTTAATATGAATTATTTGTTTAAAAGGCTGCACCAGACCCTGGAGTGTCGCTTTTAATGTGTGGTTTAATCAGACACCACTAAATTTCTTTATTTTAGAAAATTAAAACATGGTCATTTTTGCTGCACCATATCTGTTCATTCCTCAGCAGTTTTGTGATAAGCCCAAAAAGTTTAGGGTGCAAATTGGTCTAGTGACTCTTGGAACACCCAAGCAATGTTGACCCAGTTCAAGCGCCTGGCCAGATAACAACATGGAGGTCACACAAGTGGTTAATGATTACTATATTTTGTTTGCTGTAAATCAGTTCATTAATGTACTAGGAAGGAGTCACACAGCCCACTCACACTTACAGGATCCTTTTGTTTTTGGAAATAGTGACTCCAGTTCTACTTGAATCTCTTGACAACACAGTCTTTCAATGGGTCCACAAGAGCAAAGCGGGGATGAGATATTCTAAACGGGGAGGGGTACTTATCCTAGTGTAGTTTTCCTTAGGGTACCACTGGTTGTATTGCATACTATGAACACAATAAACCTCTGTTAAAATAGCATGTTAGATTTTTGTGTGGTGTGAAAATATTTAATAAGGGGAGTGCTACTCAAGGTTTCCCCGATGCTTCCTGTGAATCCATTAACAGTAATTACTTTAGCACCATAATTTTGCAGGGTCTCGAAAAGGATACAGCCTTTAAATTGTAAATACATTTTGTTTTTCTATTTAAAAAAACAAAAACATTTTGTATATTTAGCAGAAAGCGATATGCTATTCGCATTCGGTATACGTTTTGTTTTATAAACTAAAGAGTTAGTGTGAAAGTTGGAAGTATGAAGAAGATCAGAAGAATACACTAAGGTTTCATGTTTTCGCATAATTCTATTTTCACCATTTTGGTGTCATGGGAATACACAATGCATTATTTTATGTTGTTTACAAAAGTTTGTGTTTTTGCATTTTTGTTTCGTTTTCCTTTTATAGGCCTTTTCTAATCACTGTTTGTAGCTAAACTTTACTGGAAGAGATTAAAACAACAAAAGCCATCTACTGTATTTAATGATGATTGAATCAATGGAAACTTGTTTTTCTAGTTTAAAGTGTTGTAAGTGCATTGGTTTCTGATCCCCAACAATACATCAGTACATTGTATTGACCAGGCCCAGACTGGCCATCTGACACACACCGGGCAAATGCCATCGGCCCCCATACTCACACGATACCTCTGCACCATAGCAAGATAAGGCTACCTTTGTATCTTCAGTGATGGTTTGCAGCTCATTGCGACCTAGGTGTGTCCTACCATGATATATGTACCAGAAGAAAGATGACAACTCCAAGGACCAGCACGGATACTACCAAACAGTCTCCAGACTACTTTATGGAGGTGTAACATCATAGTGTGTACGTGATAACTTTAGCCTCCATTCCTGTCTAATACCATTGTGGTTCTTTAACATGTATTCTTTTCCTATCCAAAAATGACTTGCCTAGCATCAGAGCTACAGGGTACCTTCATTCTGCCATCTAGTTTGGGTGCCAAAAGGAACACTTTCCGTGCATACGTGTGTAGGTGGGGGGTCCTGTTAGAGCCAGTGCTGGAGTTGGTCATCAGTATACATGCATACGCAAGGGATGTAAATAACCTGGGGCAAAAAAAAGGAAATACATAAGAGGGAATTCTCATGAATCCCTGTATGCTTTTGTATAAGCTATCATATGCATTCATATGTATAATTGCATATGATGACTAGAGTTTAATATTATATATGCTTAGTGAGAGATTTGGTGTACTTTGAAATAAAAAGTGTCATCTGATTAACATTGTATCTGAAGTGAAGTGGATCCAAGTCCTGAATTCAAACCAATTGTGAAGAAATGTCCAAAGCTCTTTACTACATCTCCAGCACAATCAGCAATACAATTAATTTGGTGGTGGTCCCCACCATTGTGATACAATCTTGGTGATTGGTGATTTCTTGAATTAAAGTCACTGCCCAGGATGTGTGGCTAAGAACTCATAGTTTTACCCACTCCACTGAAAACTTCATCGGAAGGTCCTCCTTTTAGGTGGAACCAAGCAGTCAAGTAGTAGTCCAACAAAAAAACGCTTTTCATACATTGTGAGATTTCTTGATATGTCTGCCAGATACACAATTGATAGAAAGTTTAATCTGAGTGTGCCGGAAGGTCTCCAACAGCAATGGGCGCTGACCCACCACTAGCTCTGAAAATGGTTTCAGTAGCAGGCCATACAAGAGTGTGAGGACTCTGCAGGAAAGCTCGCACACATGGGAACATCTTGACGCTGGCTACCCTGAGCTCTCTATTTTTTTGGGAAGTGGAGTCACATGGGGTGTGGCTAGCTGTATGTATAGGTGGGGCTAACTGTACATATGGGTGAGGCCAGAACATGAGCAGGGAGTGGGTGTGGCCACATGCCTCTTGCAAGCCCAGAGAAAGAAGAAACTGACCCGGGGGAGACCCGGGAGATACATCTAGCACTAGAGACTGTTTACAACTTGCAATTCCTCAGTAAGAGCATCACAAATGTTTTTCACACAGGCGAAAATTATTGACGCTGCAGCTAGACAGAAGTTCTCAGTAGATGTCATTTTCCTATTTATACTGAAGTTAAAATATAAGACTAATAAGTCGACAAATATTGGTTAAATTGCTTTAATAAAGGTATATTGTGAGATTCAAAATATGTGTTATTATTTCTATTATCTCAACAGTATATGCAGTATTGAAAACATTTGGAAGAAATAACATATGATGGTATACATATTCAATTCATGTCAGTAATGCATTTAATAGAATTTTTGTATTTTTTTTTGGAAACCACAGAACGATGTTCAAAAAAGTATAAGATTTGAGAATTGACTGTTCTGCTATCTGTTGCTACAAGATTCCCTACGTGCTACATAAAAGCAGTTAGAACGGAAGAGAAATACAAACAACAAAAATCTCATTTAAAAACAAAGCTATAGTTTGATTGCTATCTCTTTAAGTACAAGCTGACTCATACAAGCTATAGATCCAGACAGCGTGAAGTGCCAGAGATACTGAGGTCATCAGCATAGTTATTTCTAAGCAGAAAATGACTAGGGAGGAAAACTGGTCTTGGAACTATAAACCCAGGGGCTATGGAATCAAATGTTTGCGACCACCTAATAGATTCACGCATTCTGTGCGGTACTTTCTTACATTATCCCCCTACACTTCTGCAGTGTACGTGTGCATATATACAGCAGGTGGACACACACTAAAGAATTATATGGCTGTATGGGCAACGAAAAGGGTAAGAAGGAGACACAAAGAGCATTGGGCCACACGGCTTTGGCTCGGTGAGCCTGATGGCCATTCCAGGCTTGTTACTAACTAACAATGTCAAAAGGTTACTGTCACTAAATATAAAACTCTTATGTATTTTATTTTTTACTATATATAATATAATAACGGTAGGTATGTATGTGATATATATATATATATAATCTTTTATTAGTGGTCTTATCTATTGTATGCCTTACATGACTTTGCATTAATACAAAAGTTTGATTTTGAACAGCATATAAAATAAATTCTAACATGTATGCCTTTAAAAAAAAAATAGGGAAGGTTTTCAAGTAAACATTTCTTCCTGACTACAAGTGAAAGGAGAGGTAATATAAATGCTATGGGTTCATTACTGTAGAAGTTGAACAGTTTAAAAAAACACTTTGCAGAGTTCTTATTTATTTGTTTTAAGTTTTTCATTAATATCATGCTTTTTTTTACAGATAACACAACTGTAGGTATATTTCCATTTGTAAAACACAATTTGCTTGAAAGGAACACTCTAGCCATCGTATGCACTTTAACGCAGCTCCTTAGCTTGGATGAGATGTTTGGCCGCACACGCTATTCTCCATTTTATCAGCCAAGCTGGCTTGCACAAGCAATTTCTTGGCAGTGACTGATAGCTTTAAGCCAAAACTGTCCCGAAAATCAAATGGAGGGGACAGATATTTAAAAGTATTTTTTTTTTTTTACCCCCTTTTACTTTCTGGTAAATAATGCATGTTTAAGTACTTTAATTTGCATTTTTCATTGGTGGAACTGCCTGGGCCACTGCAGTTTTCATTTAAAACAGGACCCCCCTGAGCATATATGAAAAGAAAGAGATAATGAGAGATAAGGAGTGTCATTTTTCTTGTCCGAATGTTTAGCCAAAATGCAATCAAACGAAACAGATCACGTAGTGGAAACCAAGCCCTTCTTTAGATGCTGTGCTCCTATGGGCAGGGACTGGCCTGCTCTGGAGAGATATACTCTGCCCTCGAATGTGTTGCAGAACTTTTCTTGTCAATAAACTTCAAGGTCTCTGCATTTTAACTACTTGAGTGAATTTCAACCTTGATTAAATATTGGTATACTTATATTAGTACTCTTTGTATTAGCCTGCTGGCTTATGAAAACACTTGTTTTACTTGGTAGAACTAAAAGGGGCTAGGGGACAACTCTTGGGAACGTCTTAGCCGGCTGGTGCCAGACAGGGGCCAAGTGCCAAGCTGTTAAAGCGTGAGCGAGATCCGTTGGATCGTAGAACCTGTTGAATGTAGCTCTTGGACGTTCCTATATTTTATTAACAGGGTTTTATTGGATTCATTTCTTTTGTGATCTCTGGCCGAGTGTGGATTTGTTTTCAGGTTCTCTGGATGTGTATACCCATGTTAGTTTAATTGAAATGAATTATGAATTTAATAATGCTTATAGTCACAGTAAGTGAATATCACACTGTCTTAAACTATCTATTGTATTCTGCACTATTGTTTGTTTATTTCAAGATTTTTTTTTTGTTTTGAACATAATTGGTTCTTTAAAATCATTGGATTTAATTCTAAACATCAAATCACATTAATATATTGATTGGACATCTTTTTTTTATTACCAGGCTATCCATGTTCCTGCTAACTGTACTAGGATTTTTACCTTTGTAGTAGAACTGCTCTTTATATACATTGTCCATTGTATCATCAAAGAGATGTAAATTAGGTCAACCTTTTTCACTGCGACATTGCCAGAGAGCACTGTAATGGATTTTATTAGTAAAAAGCACAACATTCGTCAAGTTCCAATTTTACTTCCACAAACAAATACTGCAAGTCAGACTCTTGTGAAAGCAACTGAATGTTGAGTATATCGTCACCTGTGCCGTCGGTAGAATCGGCTCCCTCCGCCTCATTAGCTTAGACATTTTCTCATGGTAGGTCGGAGAGTTTTGGAAGTATGGTGTCACTTTTGGGACATGAACAAATGATGTTTTATTATGCTCAAACACAGCATTCTCTTTAACATACACACACGTTAATGTGTATTCAAACACAGAAGAGCTTGAAACAAATATATATTACATTTATTTACACCCCCACTCTGTAACTTCCTTGCCTTACAAATCTAACACGGTTTCGCCCTCCTTGTCAACATTTTGTATGTCCCTCCTCCCCCATCGAACTATGTCCGCAATACCCTGTGGGTACATTTACATATACTATAGAGTCTTTTTTTCCTTTAACACAACTCAAAGTATAAGGCAGATCCTATAAGATTTTTACAGATTCTGAATTTTATATTTTTCAGACAGATATATTAACAAATACAACATTTCTCACATTAAAAAGTGCCCCCTACATAGTTACATAGTTATAGTTTTTTTTTTTTTTTTTTTAGCAAAGATGTTTTTCAAATTAGTGCCATTTACACCTATAAAAATGAGGTGTGATGTGACTTGTTCCCTATGAGCGAAGTAAATGGCACCATAAAGCTGTGGTGACAGAGGCCCTTTGGACACTCTGGTGTTTACTGTGTAAGGAGTCTTTTCAGGGCCCGGCACCGTGCTTAGATTAACTACTTTTACGTTCACTTGACGCTTTCCTGTTATTTTTACTAGAGAAGAAGAACTGCACCTGGTCACCTTTCACTGGATCTAGAATTATCTAGAATTTTTTTTTTTATTTTTTTTTTGGAGAATATTTTTTTTATAGTGTTAATAGTAGTAGTTTTATTTTAACTAAACAATATCAAATAATCATGTTTCTATGAGAGTACAGTATGTCCAATGGAACCTCTGTAGATGTAGACCTCTACAAGTCCAAAAAGACACCATGAAGCCCATAGAAGGGTGCGAATCCCAGACACTTACTTTGTTTTTTTCCCTTCTTTGAACAGTTACTGATATTTTAATTTATTTTAGTAAGTTTAATGCATGTCAAGGACATAAATAGGGTGTACAGATTTTCATAGCATCTATCACTAATAGGTCACTAATGATCTAGCTCAGAACTCAGGATATAACATCATAAGAAGACTCCATGGAGGAGGAGGAGGAGGAGGACTGGCCTATGTGGTTGAGTGGGTTGCCACCCTGGACAAGTCCTAAGGCAGCCACCCCCATAAATAAATCACTGACTACACTACATATTAAGCTGAAATATTTTCATAGTATTTAATGAATTTCAATAAAGAATTCAACAATATTTGTTCAACTTACAAATCCAGTTTTCACGTCCCCAGATCCCTTGAAAAACTGCAGGTTGCATAGATCATATGTTAGTGATCCAGAAATCATGATTTTCCTATTCACTTCATTAAGGAGAGTTTACCGATAATAATATTAATAATAATAATAATAGCTCTTCAAATATTAACCCTTTAACAGGCCATCACAACGCGGTAGTGATTCACTAATGGTGGTAGGTTTAGATAACTTGGCAGGTGGTGTTTTCATTACACATAAACGCAAAAATATTGGTTTTTTTGTGTTATTTTGGCACTGATGCATGTTGTCTTAAAAATCAGACATCCTCATGGCAAACAAACTTATTTGAAAACTCTGAAGACTTCGCCATGACTTGCCTTCTAGTAAGCTGAAGACGGTTGCAGTCTCTGTAGCTCACACTCCTCACCTGGACTGGGGGAGGGGAGGGGAGGGGGGGGCATTGTTATAGTTATCTCAGATTGTAATGCAATTTCCTGTAATAGGAAGTACTATAACACAGAATGATGCAAAACATTTTCGCAAATGGTACCCAGGATAGCTCTTCATTCTCTCATCGTACAGCAGCAGAAGGTTTTTGCTGTTTGGTTCTGAAGTTGGATATTTTTTTCTGTGTTCGCTATGTTAGAATTGACCTTGTCCACAGCTAGACTTATTTAGCATTGCTCTAATTCACATGGGTAAATAACATTGTTTGTTTATGCAGGGTATTTACGGAACTACATTTTATAGACAGTCCTATAATAAAGCTGTTAAGCTGTGCCCTCCAGCAAGCTGTCAGCGAGCCCTTATTTATCATTACCTTCAAGAAAGTGAATATCCCATGCCATTCATCTCATTCAAGCGTCACAGTACTGAACTTTGTTTAAAACCTTATTCCGAAAAACCCATAGAAATGTAAATATCCACCAAAGAAACACCTTCTCTGTTGGGTAGACAAAGGCGAAGCTTTAGTAAATAGTCAGAAGACATGATAAACAGATAATCCAGTCTACCTACCGAGCATACTGTACTTCAATGATACTTGTACTTTTGATCTTACATGTTAGTTGATGTTAACCATTCTTTTGCTGCTATTCGAGCAAAATAAAGGCTCACGTTTGACTCTTTGAAGGTCATGCACTGCTGTAACTGCAATAAGAGATGGCAGGGTTCTGATTACAGCTGGATTATTCCACGATACTGGTCCCAGTTAGCAAGCAATCTGATGGTAACTGAACTGGACTAAATGTTCTCAGGCTATAAGAAGCAGGCATCTTAGTGATCGTGTTTGTTTGTTTTTTTTTGTTTTGTAAATATTATTGTTCGTTCAATGTAAAGTTCATTGAAAATCTCAAAAAAAGAGTAAATGTCATTGAAAGAAAAGAGTGTTATGTGCTTAATAGTAGGTAGTAGTAATAGTAGTAGTAAGTGTTAAACCGGGCGTTATGGATACTTTCTATCCTAAATCACCATGTTTTATTTTGTGCATTTAAGTTTTTGATAGATCTAGTGGCAACAGTTTTGAAAAGAAAAACTCTTCTTTGCTGCTATGTCCTGCTTTGTAAAGAGCTGCAAGACTTGTTGTTCCCTGGAGGGCTGGGATCATACTTGACAAACATTTTCTGTTTAGAACAACAGGACAGAGACGACTCCAGCAACACGTGACAAGTATATTTTTCCTGAAAAAATGGCGGATGCAGTGGCCCTACTATAGAGACTACAGTTTTTATGGGTATGTCTTGATTTTACCAATTTATAGGGTTAAATGGAATAGCACATATGGAATTTGGCAAATATAGGTTGGTGGCTCTATTGATTTTAAATAATTTGCTTTCAAGGTAAATAAAAATATTAGTTTTATAGATATTGGTGGAGAACAGAAGTATTTGGTTGAAAGGTAGTCTGGCAGGAAAATTTGGAGGCAGACATTAGACAACAAGGAAGGAAAGATAACCAAAAATGACAAAAGGACGTGTTGGCACCCACAGTGTTGCTGTTTGAGGGAGTAGATCGAATGGCTGATTATTAGCTATGATGACATGTAGGTTATTTCAGCATAGGTACCACAGTCTGCAGGGCCAACGGCGTGTTGACCTGGTTACCTTCACATAAGCAAACACTGAGAGCGGCTTGAAGATCTATTCCTTCCCCAACCTGAGAAGACGCTGTACTTCTACTGATCCTTTACTGATCTTAAATAAGATGTAAGGAAGGTAAAAGGCAGCTCTGAACATTGTAAAGGGGTACTGTCACAGCTTTAAGCATTAATAAACGCATTAGCTGACTCCTTCAGGATCAAGGTCATTATGGAAACACTGCAACTATTAACAATCTTGCATATTATTTCTTCCACATGATAGGAGACATTTTTCTTCAGGAAAATCCCCACAGTATAGCAGTTTTTAATGGGACTACAATGTTTGTTTTTTAATCAATGGGTTTAATGGAAATGTTTGTAGAATTGTTTTGACAGTTTCTTGTTTCTTCTTGGTGCCAGTATTCTTTTTAGTACTTTTCTTTATTGGAGAGCAGTACAACATGATTAGATATCCTGCAGTATTTGTAAACTTAAGGGATCTTTCTCGTAACTAGAGAAAATCTCTGATGCTCTAGGAAGAGAATGGTTGAGTTTCATTCTGGAATTGAAATGCTTTTAGTGTTAACCATGCCAGATGGGACACAAGGCTATCATTAAGCATCCATGCCCTGGAGATCATAGGGGCATTTTTGTGACATCCCTGGTACGTCATCGTTTGACAGTCGGTGTACATTTTTGATAATATTGTGATTCAATGATTGATTTTAAACATAACACTAGAATGCAAACTATGAGTGAATGCTTATTTCAATCCTCTGGGTTAAATTCAATGAGAAGAAAAATGGTTGAATGCACTTATAAATCAGCTATACAAGTGAATAAAAATATACAAGGGTGATCTTTAATGCAGCTGAGGAAACACATCCTATGTGACAAGCTTAGTGAGTGTTCTCGGGGGCTCAGAAGGACCATACCTTTACATTTTTCCTTGGTTGTTTGCAACTTTTGAACGATTTCAGTAACAGTTGTGTATAAACTGGTTCGTGTTCATATGTTTATTACCTAAATGTATGGATAAACATTGTAGCTGAAATCCCAATCTTAATAAATTGTAACTTATAAATAGGGCCACATCAAGTTGCCACAGGGACCTTAGCATGGTACCAAAATCCCACAATTATTTTACAATACACAGCCTACAGTCATAATGGACAGATCCAGGACCGGACTGGCCACCTGGCACACCAGGCAAATATAGTAGCCGGCTGCACGTATGTCGTTAGGAGTCCGCTAGCCTTAAAGTGTCAGGGTCGCCTCGTTATCCCCAGATGGGCCCTGGACAGCACCTCATATAACGCTTGCTGTGGCCTCTTGAAGCCCCACCACCTCCAATCAGTTGCCTTGATGGGCAGAATACAGGCATCGGTTCCTAATATCTATAATGACATATGCTGCCATTACAATATTAAATGACTTGTGTTTAGATTTGATATTCTTATATGCACTGTGAAACAAAAATCAGAACATAATAGGAAGGGCACTATGAGCAACAACTGACAATGAGTTACTTCTCAATTCACTGCCTGTGTCCATCACCTGTGCAGAAACATAGTAAGGTCGGATCGAAACATTGCTAGCAGGAGCAGGCACGTGAGAAGTTATCAAGTTAATAAAAATGTGTAAACAATATAAACAAATAGCGACTTCACACACTAAACTGATAAAATAAATATTTTTCCAAGATATATAAACAAAACATTCATTTTTGTTTTTTATAAAAATATTGCCCTTAGTATTGGACATTTTGTGTTTTCATTTTTTAGTCTTTTTTTTTTTGTACACTAGATATTTCAAAAATATTAAAAATGCATGGACGGTATATAACACATTTATTTGATATATTGTTTTGCTATGTATATGAAGTATTCTTTGTCAAAACATTTATAAATTTGAATTGCCGTCTTTTATCAGAATTGAAATACAGTATGTTTATGTATATATACTGTATATATATATTACATTTTGCTAGTGTGTTTATTTACAAACGATAAAAGGCACACATCTGATTGCATGAAAAATCTTTAAAGCCTGGGACAGCAGGTCTGGGGAGGTGGCAGCCATTCTGCCGCAAATTAGTGGGGCGATCGAGTTCCTTGGTGCATCACTTGCTTAATGGGCCAGGTGAGAGGAGATCAGAGATCTTTGTTGTAACCTGCCCAATTACAATATGAATAGGTTGTAAGAGCAGGGTAAAAATTGCTCCAGGGCTCCAGCATTGTGCAGGCCCATAACTCTTATCTGTCCCATGACTTGGTCTCCTTTAAGGCAATGATCCTCGTTTACTCATATGTGCCTGGAAATGATGTCCTTCCTGGACACTCAGCACAGTGAAGGAGCTACCAGCCATGAGGAACATTCAGGACCCAATTGTTGGTAAGTATCTAAGGGGCCAAGAGGGGACCTTTTTCTGTAACTGCTAAAGGGCCCCAGATGCTTTAATCTTGCTGTGGTCTCAATGTCTGTTAAAGTTTTATTTCACTGTTCACTATTGGGGAGCGATATAAATAAATGTATTTTTACTTATCATAAAAAAAATTAATTATTTGTGTTACTGAAGTTCTGTTTTCCACCTATTTTATGCTGGCTGGAACCACATGGCTTTACCTACTTTCTGTTCCTAATAAACCAGTCCTGATACTGTTAATAAATACAAATACCTCCTTGTTGTGTAAGAGGAACCAAAAGGAGCCAGCTACTATCTCATCCATCTATAAGTTGCTTCAGATACCTCTCTATTGTTATTATTATTATCGTTTATTGATTAAGCGGCAAAATATTACACAGTGCTGTATATCAGGAGTTGAGGACATAGAGAAATTTAGGCAATAGTGAATGGATAGAATAGAAAAATAGATGAGAAGAAAGGAGATATTGTATTCATTAGTTCAGGCAGCGTTTGGAAGGGTGGTTGAAGAGGTGGGAGAGAACTTAATGACAAAAAACTGATCAGATAATGTTGGCACTGCCAGAAGTTGCTGCCAATCACAGCTTCCATGAGGTCTACTAACCAATAGTGCCTCTATATGTTATTATCCTTACAGAACCATGGTTTTCAGTATAAACTGGTTTGCAACTTTGTTTCCTAATATCGAAAATAAACTTTATGTTCACTTAAAGTGATGTTTATTTCCTTACTGTACAATGGTTTAATATATAGAATGACTAATTGTCTGTTTAATGAGTTGTCAATGACTGATGTTCCATTAATTGGAAAAGATGTTTAAAGAAAAAGTATATCACCAGATTTATTTTATAGAGCTATTTTACTTTTTTCCTAAAGCTGAATGATCAAATGTAACTAAAATAGTCTCTGCATTGTTGTCTGCTTGTTAAAGTGATAACTTTATGACTGCCCACTTAATACCACTAAATTCTGACAAAAGAGTGGATGGAGCCATACTTAGCATTAGGCCTAGGGTAGCCCCAGCCTAAATACACCACTGTTAAGGATATTTTTATTTAACAATGTGAATATCCCAAACAAAATAGATATTATCATACATAAAGCTACATAGAAACAGAATTTGACAGCAGATAAGAACCATTTGGCCCATCTAGTCTGTCCATGTTTGATTAAATAGAAACTCAGACTGTAGTCATTGATTTTTCTTGTCTTAGATTCAGAATAGCTTAATGCCTCTCCCATGCATGTTGAAATTCCCTTACTGTATTAGCCTTCGCTGCTTCTGATAGGAGACTCTTTCATGTATCTACTACCCTCTTAGTCAACTAATGTAAACCTTCCTCATATTACATCTAAACCTCTGGCTCTCTAGTTTGAGACTATGGCCTCTTGTTTTAACATTTATCGTCTGGAATAAAGTTCCCTCCTGTACTTTTGTCATATTTAAGCATGTAAATGTTTCTATTATATATCCCCTCTCTTCTTTCCTCCAGGCTAAACATATTAAGATCTCTTTTGCTTATATTGGTTTTATCCTCCTGGAGATGTGGTCTTTAGGACTGTACATAATACTCTAGGTCAGGCCTGACCAGAAATGTGTAAAGTGGCAGAACCACCTCTCTCTTTCTGCTACTAATGCCTCCAGCTATACAACCCAGCACCCTGCTGGCCTTTTCTGATGCTTTATTGCATTGGCTTGTTACCTTTGAGTCTTCAGAAATAATTATTCCCAAGGCCCTCTCTGTGGTTGTCACTGGCAGAACAGTGTCCCTAATGCTATATTCTGCCTTGAGATTTTTATATTTTTATATATATTGCATATTTTACATTTATCAACATTAAACTGCAGCTGCCACATTCTTGATCAATCTCCTAATTTACTCAAATCTCTTGCCATTTGGCTTCTTCCATCAGGAATGTCTACCCTGTTGCAGATCTTTCTGTCATCTGCAAAAAGACATACTTTACCATTAAGACCTTTTGAAATATCACTAATAAAAATATTAAAATGTACGGGATCATTTGAGGTACCCCACTTAATATACACCAATAACGACAACCTTCTGTCCACTGTCACTCAACCATTGTGTTATCCATTCAACTATTCTGGCACCCAAACCCAAAGACTACGATTTATTTATAAGTGTCCTATGAGGGACGGTGTCAGATACCTTATTGAAATCTAGATCTATATCTATATGTATGCTATATCTTCTCCTCCCTTTTGGTTAACCAGTCAAAATAAATTACTTAGACTTAACCAGAGTCTTCCCTACTTCCTTTTTTGTGAAGTGGTATATTAATCACCATTTATATAACTCTCTTCATTTGTCTTTACTGTGATTATTCCTTTTTTTACTTTTCCTCCTTTCACTTATATGAAAAGTTTTATCATCCTTTTTATTACCTTGGCAGTTTTGTCCTCTGTGTAAGCTTATAGTTCCTAAACACTATCTTCTTGTCCTTCAGTACTTGTGCCACATCTGCAGAGAACCACCATGGTTTCCTTTTTCTTTTATTTTCACTAACAAGTTTAATGCATTCCACAAAACAGGCAGCCATTCTAGACTAGGGTCTATGAGGCTGTCCCAGAAAGCACCCATTCCAAACACTCCAGGCAAGTGCCAATGTATTCTCAGTATTCTCAGTTTTGCCTGGCATTATCTGCCTCTGATTGCACCCTGACACACAGAACTCTACCAGATCATTGAAAGACAACTGGTGGGGAAAGGGACAGTGTATGATTATGTTTGGGCTCTGAATAGATGCCCCCTTTGCCCTGGAGTAAAGACAACCTTTGCTAAATCTAGCTATGAGAAAATAATTAAAATTGACATGGCTTTCTTTCCACAAGGGAAAGTGTGACCTACGTTCTCGGATATCTAAATGGTCTAATGTGCCTGACCCCAAGCTAAAGAAGAATGCATATTAAATTACAACCAAACAACTGCCCCCCCCCCCGCACACATTGTTGACTAAGCCAAGACTAAAGCAGACTGGAGGTAAGTAGTATGTGCAGGGAGATGTGTTTGGCAGAGGCACCATGAAAATGTAAAGGGTCATATGATGACTGGTACATCCCTGTAATAACTAAACTGACAGTTAGTAGAAGTCCCTATCTATTCGATAAAGTTCCTCTAAAATAGCTATAACAGTCACTGTTTGCCAGATATAATATTAAGGAAAGGCCATGACCTTACTGAGACCTTACTAGTTCAGCTCAGCCATTAACAGCCTACATCTGCGTCTCCATCTAAATAGCTGCTTTAGATGACTGCATTGCTAATCAGCAGCCCTTGCAGTAGTTTTGTGTACTATTGAGTCATGCGTAGATTAAACACATTGTCGTTGTAACAGCTGACATCATTAGTCTGCCATGCATTTAGTGGAATGTTACCGAAAGGTAGTACGGGAGTCTCGAAGTGAAAGGAAATTAGTTTGTCTTTGTTAGTGCAGCTTTATGTTGGAAGGGGCAGATGGTGAATAGTCTGGTGTGGCTGATATGAGCATATCTCTGTATTTACTTTGGAAAGGCACACAATACAAGCTTCTGATAGCAAAACAAATATGACCGACTGGCACACTCCAGTTATGAGCAGGGATGTCTGCCTTTACTTGCCGGGTTCTGCTGTATTTAGTCACAAATACATCATCCTCTTCATTCAGTAATGTGTTTGCATAAGAAATCTCCGATCTGCTGCAGCTAAGAAATGATTGTTTTACAATATTGTTAGATGGTGAACCTGGGTGTATTAAAAGCAATTTGTGTTGGGTAAATTGAGTCCAGAAAGCTCAATTTGATTTATAAGCCAGGAAAGAAAAATGCAAAATGATCAGCATACAGAGACAATCACCAGTTTTAGCAGCTCTTCTTAAAGGGACACTCCCACCACCATAAGCACTTTAATGTGTTAGCTGTGTGGCCCCTTTTAAATGTTCATTTTTGCTATTTTATTTTTTGTATTGTATTTTGTCATATGTATTTGTCTCCTTCCCCACCCCCAGCTACATGATGTGCAAAAAATGTGTTCGGCGGAACACAAGGGTGATCTGATAAAGACTTTAAGTCGAAACGTTGGGGGTCTCCTCTCTTGTGCCATAAATGTACTTGTTTTTGCTTAATTGTAAGAGTGTATGCATACTCTAGCACTATTGTTTTCTACTTTTTTTTGCATGTACAAACATCATCATAAATTCCTACTGGGACTAAATTCCGATATTTCTAGTGTGACACCGTACACACCCTGTACAGACCCTTGGGTGCCCTGTCCCTCTTCACTTCGGACAGATTAGAAGTCCATGTTGATTTTGAAGGTCCAGCCAAGATTTGATGAAGCCCGCAACAGGTGCGGAAGATGGACATAAAATTCCTCCAACCTTAAAATTAGACTGCTGAAGGAAGGGGAACTTTCCTGTGCTTCCAGGGCAAGGAGAGGCTCCGAAAAGAAGATTCCTGAGTCAAGTAAAGCATTACCTGCCTGGGCCTGTGTGGGTTGTCCAGGGGAGGTTTTCCAGAGCTTAGCTAGGTCGGGCAGGGAGGATAAAGTCAGAATATTTAGGCTGATCAGTCTAGGCCAACAAAGTGTAGGCCAACAACAACTCGGACCGGTATTTGCTGTGTTTATAAAATCACATTTTGTCAGAGGTATTGTTCCGAAGACTTACTGCCCTAGAAGAACTGTGCTTTAAAACCTGAAAAGTGACTTTAGTGGCCCTCTAGTAAAAGGAGATTGTCGTTTATTGGTAACAATCGTTATCTTTAACAATCGTCATCCAATGCAACTGTTTTCAGATAATAAAGTCCTGCTCAGCCCTCACACCTCTTGTCTCTGTCTGAAGATTTCACATTTAGATCTCATTGTACATGGATTGTCTCGTCTGTTGCTGCTGCATGAATTAAAGATACAAGTTACAATATTTAATATGAAATCACTGATTTAACTACATGACCTGGGGTAGCCTTTTTGCACTGAAATGTTATGGACTACCCACAAAACCACAGATGTATAATACTGGAACTCAAGGTTAGCCCTTTACTTTGACAGTGAGATGTCCCTTTCATTCAAGCTATCCTAGTAGCCCTAAACAAGAACTTACCGTACATTTTGTTTGAATTCACCGTGCTAATAGATAATTTGCTGATTTTGTCAGGGGAAAAAAACACTGAATTTTAATAGCAACATTTTTTAAACAATGTTGCAGTAATGGCACTATAAATGTATGTAAGAAAGTACTGTGTTATGTGTTACTTAGCAGCTTTTATTCTTCTTCGGGTTGTCTTCATTGTGGTACAAAGTGTGAAATGTGATGTAATCTCTATAGAAACAAATTGGGTGGCGGTGGTAATTAGGTTATTCTACTGGTTGCTATAGTGATAACGCCACATGTGAACATTATTAAGACTGTAGCGTATCAATCTCCTTTTTTAGCTCAATCAATTTGGGGATGGTTGAGGATGGGGGTAGGGACAGATCCCTTGGCTAATTTGAAAGTTTTGACAATATGTGCAATCTTTTTTATGTTTGCTTGGAATGCTAAATATAGCCAACTGGACATCTAAATCTGTGCATTACGGTGCATAGGGGGTACTATTACCAGAAGTTTCTACTATACAGGCAGCAGGGCCAGTTGAGGAGATCTGCAATCTGTGCCTTAGTCTGCATGGACCTCCATGCTCCTTACACTACCTGCTCCTTTTTTCAGACTGAGTACTGGAGTATGATGTCATATACTAGTTCTTAACTACCTGAGGCTAAGCATAACATGAGCTAGGTCAGGAAACAACCTGTGTAAAGGCAGATCTCCACACTGAACGTAGCCAGTCCGTCCCTGGTAATACTCAAAACTTCCAGACCATTTTCTGCTCCAGAAACAAGTTTGCACAAGATGACAAATTCTATCAAATGCTTTACAATAACACACAAGGGAATGTAAGAAATATGTTATCCTTACAATACATTTATTATCTTTTAGACCCTTTACATAACCCTACTAAAGCTCACCGCCATGCTTTTGCCATTTGAACATTTCCAATAACAAGCTGGAGAACAATAAAGGATAATCCGAAAACAGAAATATGAGACACAGGTTTCCACGTTTATAGAGTGCAATGTGTACATTTTCAATTAATAAACAGACCATATCCTTTAAGGGGGAAAAAAGCTAGTTTTCTGTTAAAGACAGTTTTCCATCCTCTTAAAAAAATGCTTTTAACCACAAAGAGTGTTACACCCACCCATAGTTTGAAAAGTATATGTTTTGCCGTGCATTGTCACTGTAAATGTTGGCTTCCAGCTGGCAGTGTAAATAAGGTCCTAAGACATATTTAAAAGTAGGAACCATCTATTATTTCATATAGCCGTAACCCCAGCTGAAATAACACAGCAGACTGGTCCTATGTGAACAGGGTTGATTGTTTAGGCTGTCTTAGGATTGCTGTACAGGAAACTGGTATCCAAACTGACAGTGTGCCAAAAACAGCATTCCTGCGCTATGTGCTATGCCTTGTGGACGAAAACATCCAGGAGTGCACCAGCGTAAATTAAACATTCGGTTTACAGTGCTATCAAAGGTGTTACTTGTTTCAGTTATCATTCCCATCTAGACCCAAACCTACAAAGAC
Organism: Spea bombifrons; assembly: GCF_027358695.1. Classification (NCBI taxonomy): domain Eukaryota; kingdom Metazoa; phylum Chordata; class Amphibia; order Anura; family Pelobatidae; genus Spea; species Spea bombifrons. The sequence goes on along the minus strand of NC_071087.1, from coordinate 138,091,353 downwards.
TAAAGTTAAAAGCCTATAAACAGACAGGGGAAAAAATAATACTCACAAGAAGTTAAAATAACATAAACCTTTCATTAGAGAAAATGATATATTTCTGAAGTTTATTGTTTTAACTCATTCTATCTGGATTAAAACAATTTAAGCATGATGTGAATTCATAGAAACGGTACACTTGATGACATTTAATATGAATAAATGAGTTTCCAGTTGAAAACTATGTAGAAAATTATACTCTAAACCCCCCAAAAATATGTATATATATATATCTGACCACAGAAATTATTTTGTTTGGGCGACAGATGAATATTAAAAAAAAATAAAAATAAGGTGATGCTGGATGTTATATGAAGTAAAAAAAAATATATATATTTAGCCCGGTATAAGACCAAGGGGCGCAGTAATATTGCAGAAAAAAAACGTAGAACCCAGACCTCTTATCTTGAATAGATTAACACAAAAATAATCTCAGAGTGGTGCTCAACAGACTGCTTGTTCCCCAACAAACAGCACCAAAGTACATATTGCAACATAATGTCCATAAAGTAACGTTATTATTGTCAATTGTTTTATGTAGCTCTTTAATATTGCACAGTACATAAAGCATTCTGTAGGACAGTGCCAGCCCTTGACAAGTCTGGAATAAGAGGTTAGAGAGGCAAAGGCCATCAGATGAGTTGGGGGGACCAGGCAGGTGTGCGCGTGAGGCGATACAGGTATATATAGTTTTGTAGGTATACATTTTTTTATCGACAGAGGGTAGAGATGTTAGTAGAGTTATGCATAAGGAGGATAAGTCTGGCAGCAGTATTCATGATGGACTGTAAGTGGGCAAAACAGGTATGAGGGCAATGATCAGAATCCTATAACTTTGGTTCAGTTTATAAACTGGAGTTTAGATTGTCATTTTAATTACTTATTGTTAAAACATGTTTGGTTGCACTTCTCAAATTAAGACTGAGAGGGAAATATAGGTTTTTGTAGGGAATGTGACTTATAAGTGAGTTGTTTAAAAACAGTGTCATTTTTATCTGCTTCTATTCTTTGGGAATGAGCTAAATCAGGAGTAGTCAATATGAACATTCCTTACTGCCAAAGAATGTTTCTGCTGAATCTTACCCCACACACAACTATTTTTCATGGAATTGCTCCAGTTTTGCTTTGATAAATATAGCCCTGTATGCTCTATTAAGAATACCAGTCATACTCCATACTAAGTATATCTAAGCATTTGTCATTTCAATAGTAAGGAGTCTATACAGTAATATCCAATAATTTTGGCAGACCTACTTTACTAATTTATTTCCTTTTCAAGAAAACTAGAATACTAAATACCATAAACCAAGGACATTAACCATACAACCATAACTGTGAGAAATCAGAACTTATGTAAAGCCAGAATGGGTTTACTTATCGCTTACTTATGGAACACACATAATCAACTTTTTTAAGACTTATTGTAAACAGAAGAAGTCGTTCAGAAAAGCAATGCTTAATGTTGCTTTTAAAGCTAATACAGATTTACAAATGATTATATCTGCCATTTAAAATTGTGCAGAGATGGCACTGTATTATCCTCTTTATTTGTTCCTTTACATTATCCAACTGCCAGGTATTACAGATACAGAACGTGTTGGTTTTATAGAACGCTTGTAACTTTTCCACTCTCCTAATTCTTTCCATGTCCTCATTTCATTAGAAATAATACATTGACTATGAAGTATCTCTAACATGATTCTTATTGAAGGAAAATTCATAGTGAATGATAGGCTTGGACTGATGACGTCAGCTTTGGAACTAAAAGGATTAGTGTGAGAACATCACAGTTTTGTTTTTTTTGCAGCATGTCCACTTCATCCACCAGACCCACCCCTCTTCACCTGTTGTCACACCTCCCAACACAGGTTCTTGACTTGGACACATGAAATGTTGAGGCTTGTAGTTCTATTAGTGGGTCACCAAAAACATTATGTAGATCATTTGTATGTGATTTAAAATTTGTGCTCTTTACAACAATGTAAAGCTGAAGACTGTAAATTCCCCATAATGAGAAGTTGCCAGTGACGTGCCCTTCATAAAAGTACACAGTGTCCTGTAGAAGAAACAATTTGGCAGTAATGGGCATGTGAAATGTCCTCATGAGGTTCACCAAGGAGATATCAACCACAAACTGATATACACACTGTCCTCCGCAATTATCGTAGAAGTGAAAAATCATAAATGGATGCCACAAACTCCAGACATAAACAAAATCCTTGGTAATAGCAGATGTACCATATTCAGTGTATCTGTGTTTTTTAACCCATTGAAGATTAACTCTGTCCTCTGTTATAGGTTTTTCTCTAATTACCATTTAATCAGACCTTTTATGACCATTATGTATTATTATCCCAGGGACCACTCTCTGAGGCCTTCTTTCCTGTTCCTTATAGGTGGTAGGGAGGTGGGAGAGGGTATATAGTGGGGATAGCCCCAATAGACTCTAAAGGGACTGTGAATTGGAAGGGCCAAAGTCACTCCACCAATCAGATATTAAATACTGACGAGGGGCCTGATAATCAGCTGTGATTGCTGAAGATTCCTGATGAAATCTAGAGCATTCTCATGTTTGTGTATCATCCACAAATATGTTATGTTTGTGGCTTACAAGATCAGGAACTCGCAATCATTGCTCTAATCCAACAAAAAATCACCCCACCGCTACACAAATGCAAGGCTTATTGAGAGACTGGATAATTAGATACAGTATAGTTCTGTTATTGTTTGTATTATTGCCGTCATACTCTTGCTGTTACCATTGAAATTAATATATGCAGGTATTTAGTCCATTTTCCTTTTCATCTGACTCATTTAATAATATAAAGGGTCCTGGCTGGTGATTATAATTTATATCCTAGGTTACTAGCCAAGTGGAGGCATTGTCAATAAAGAACACCATTGTCTTGAATTTACACAGAGGCTTAGGATCCCCTGTGGGCACCTACGGTGGTAACCACGTAAGAGGCTGGTAAGTTTGGCACACCCAAGGGTTTGCTAGGTAAATCCTCTGATCTACCCCGATTAGCCCAGGGAGGTGAAAAATCAATGGAGGTCTGTGTTATTGCAGCTCCCACTTTATCTCTTCATGACATTAACGTTGTGATGTGGCTATTTGGGTCAGAAAGGTAAGGGCCATGTCTCTTGCTTCTCCCACTTCTGAGGCTGGGCTTTTCCCTCCCCACCGCTTGTCACATCCCTCCAATACAAGAGTCTTGATATGGACAGCTGAAATGTTGGGGGTATGCTTTAGAGTATGACAGGTTTCTGCTCCTGCTCCATGATCTGTTAAGCGACCTTTGAAGTTTCCCTAGAGACAAAGTTGATGGCGATTAAAGATTCCTTTAAACAAAAAGTGTTCATGATGTATCCTTTCAAAGTAATTAACATCACAGCACCCTGTAATTTAATACCCACCAAAGTATTTGTCTTGTAGAGCACAAGTAAGTAACATACATAGTGCTTTCTGTGGACCGACACTGTTTACTTGAAGGTTCGTTATACTTTGCCTTTAATTCAAAGATTTTCACCATCACGCTGCCTATATTTCATGACATAAACATAAACATTTTAGTGGTGTGACAGGATGACAGTAACAAAAAAGTGTGTTTTTTAATTTTTATATAAAATTTTTATATAAAAGATAATTAATAAAAGTGTCATCCACACTGCAGGATATAATGCTATATCTCTGGAGCTGTGCTGATTGCTTTGAGGGCATCCTTCTTCAGGTATCCTAAATATTCATTAGTCAAACTGAGGGCTGGGGCCTACACATTGTATTGTTTAACACAATGGGGTGAGATAAAGTGTTGATATGTTTATCTAGTAAACAAATAACGCAATATGTACCAAAACATTTCATGACGCTTCATACCATGCTAAAAGATACCAACACATAATTTAATTCAAACTAAAATGTGTGAAGTTCAAGGAATGATGTTCCTTTTGGACCATATTGATTTTACCTCCGATAGATGCAATATAGACTATGTACGGTTTACATATGCAGTTTATAGTATAGTATGAGAGAATGGTGCCAAAATGTAAAAAAAAAACATAATTTACCAACTTTCTGCAGGGATTTTTTGTCACCACATAATTTCCTTTATTTGCAAACATGGAGGTGGCCATTGTAGGCAGTCATGTGATATTCTGCATGAATTTCCCCGCCAAAACACCACACTGAGTTGATTATTTCTGGCAAGGAGAAATTAAAAAAAAAAAAAAACACTTTTCTCCGTGAAGTTTCATTAGTCAGAGTGTCCGACTGGGTGATTAGGACTGAGCCATTCTATTGTTTAACACAGGCAGTATGATTTCAGGGTGTTTTTAGATTAGGTCAACATTATGTAAAAATCAGAATTGTTTTCAAACAATATTTTTATGACACATTGTTTAAAAAAGACATTTTATTGTGATACTACAAAATTTGTTTTTACACCGCCTTTTAAAAAAAAAACGTAAACTTATTTTAATACAAATTAAAATGGCTCACAAAGCCACAGGCACAGAGGCATAGCATCCAACCAGTTACAAACTGTGCAATTAATAATTCACTTCCCTTCCAAACGTAAGCACTTTTGAAGTGTATATCCATTTTATATCCAGAAAGTTAAAACATTTTTTGAAGGTTGGTATCACGGGCCGATTCATTTTCAGCTGCCTAGCATTACTGCTGACAATACAAACCCACAACTATTAGCCGAATATATTTTATGCTACTTTTTCATGCCTAACCCTGATGAAGACCTGTTTCTAGGTCGAAATATTTGTATCACTTTTGGGATTTTTTCGGGACAATAATGACACTATAGCACATAACATGCCACTTTGTATCTATATATTTTTACGGTGTGCACTTTAGCCCCCAATTCTCCTAATAACCTCACCTCCAAGTGCTGCCACAATACAGTCTCCATGCATGAGGGCAACAAGGTTCACTTCCCATTCATCAGCTCCTGATGGTAACATGACCCCAGGCCGTGGGGCCGCAAGTGTCATTGTTGAAAGATCCATCAATGGTGTGTGACTGTCCTTGCATTGACAAAATATTGCTTTACCGTGTGGTAGATAAGTAACAGTTTCAAGTGAAAAAGTGCGCAATTGATGTAATTGAAGTATGTCAGTAAATACAGACTAAAGGCTGTTTTTAAATCATATATGTGACCCCCATACAAGTCCAGTTTAAATAGTTAATTTGGAATTGTCTCTATGATTCAGCATAAACAAGAGATGTGTGATACCGAAGTCCAGAGGGTAAGAGAACTATTTAAAACACATTTAACATGCTTTTTTTGTTTATACACATTATTCAAATATTGATATTTTTTATAGAAAGCTGTGAAATAAAAAGAAACATATATTCCTTCTCCGAACGTTTAATCATGTATGTATGCCATAAAATCTTTTAAGAAACATTTTAGTTTCTATGGAAACAACCTATCGATGCATTCTTTTGTCTCACATGACAAATAAGCGTTCCCTGCAAAAAAAAATCTGAATGAGACAAAAATTTGTATGGTTACAGAATTATTTCCAAGAAGGGTTTGAACTTTCAGCAGTATCAGGAATGATACAAAAACCAGTCATTCTGGCAAGTCTACAGACTTCGCTCCCCCACTGATAACGATCTACAAGATAATTTAATTAGAAGTTGCCTCCGGCCACTTGTTGTTTTCCCTCCCCCATCTAGAAGTTAATCCCTATTCATTGACTTTGGAGGTGTACTACTTTACCTATAATTTTCTGATGTTATTCAATATACTTCTCTTTATTTCATTAGGCACAGCTGTTAGCCTAATGCATTAAAATAATGATTCCCTGTTTCGGCTTAGAAAATTATGTATTGTGTGAGGTGCCCATTTTGAACATCTCAGACTACGTGTCTAGATTTACCCACCATTTGTGACGCATGTGTTTAAAATCCAGTGACCCAAATCCTGGGGTCATTGGGAATCAAGATGAATATAGCATTGTGTAGAATTGTCTGGTGGTGGGTGAATAGCCAATATGCAAAATGCAAGAAAAAAGGCTATAAAAAGGCATATAACATCATTAATATTTTTTTATATATGGCACATTTAATATATTGAAGATTGCATGTGTTGCAGATGTAGGAAGCCAGTAAAAACTGAATTGTTGTTCTAAATAATATATCTTAATAATTATAGATAACAAAAGAGAATCTCACAATATTTAAAAGACGCATGCGTGTATATATTTTTTTATTTCATCATTTCATGGTGATGTAAACCTTTCAAAGAGTTCTATAACAAAAGAAAGCATTGTATTTTCTGACTTTTTATTATAAGAGAAAAAATAGTATACGGGCAGCTCTTGGCAGCGCAGGTATAACTAGGAACTTCTCAGGGTAGGCTACCTGACACTCCCCGATCTCTAGCCATGCATTGGGGTATGATAGCCATGCACATGGGGTGGGACAAACCACAGTTTTATTGGGTAGCAAATAAGCAGGGAGTGCTCCACATATATTAATGGCATTGACTGGTCACGCGGTGGCCCTACGGAGCTGCTTAATCCACTCATGTGATAGTACTGCCATTGCCTTTTGTATACCATGAAATTATTTTTGTCATGCATATGCTTATAGGAAGAGTAATGTAATGTGTCTCTTTATATGTGAGCTTCTTTATCCACAAAGCCACGTGGATCTGCCCCGTTCATGGGGCTTTAGTCTATTCAACAAGCTATTTTGTCATACAGTTGGGTCCTGGCAAAGTTCAATGCCTGTGGGCATTTTGGAAAACACATCTAATGATGCTAATTTGCGAGTGCAATGTCTACTTTGAACCTTTTAATTTTATGTAGACAATAAATACTTTGAGCTTTCTTATTACTGTAAATGTGTTTTTTTTTCTTTTGCAAAATTGTACTAATAGGTACCCATAGTAATGTAAAATATTCACAGGATATGAAAAAAGTTGCCAAAAACTGTAAAATATGTAGTAGTGTACTAAATGTGTGGCTCGGATCTTTTTTAAGCATCTCCTGCACTCTTGGATGAGCTAGCTCATCCATCCGTCAATAATGAATATTTCTTATTCACAGGCTAAATAATGAATTATGGGGCTTGTAATTTTATGATTCTCCATCAGAAAGGAGGTGGAATGTCCAGGATACATGTAGAACATATTGGGAATATTAATGTAGGCTGATGATTCTGTATTTGGTATTTGTATACATGTTATCTGTAGACAAATGAATTGAGTCGGTAATCTGCCTCCAAATAAACATTAAATGTTTCAGGCATCTCTTGTTAGAAGTTTTTGTTGAGGTTTTGGGTGATTTAAGTTTCCAGAGACTGTATGGTCAGACTATAGACCTGGCTTTAGAAGCCTTCAGGAAGTTTGCAGCTGGTAATCAACAGTGAGATAAGTAACTTTGCATAATAATTACACACAATTATCCAAGAACCTAATTAAAAAACAGGAACTCATGCCACATCATTTCACTTATTACCTTAGATTAAATCCTGATCGTTGTTGTACATACTTAGCACTGAGAACTGTAACAAAACTACATATTCATACATTTTGGGTAAACACTTCATAAATCATGTCCTATATTATCTGGCTATTGCTAAATCTAAAGATAAAAATGGTGTCTGAAGGTCACAGATATGACTGCGATATCACAGCGTTTATTTACTAAACTCATTTTTAGACGTAGTGTCTAACCAATGAGAATCCATTATTTGCAAATTACACATGTAATATGAATGAGGTGCGATCTTACACTAGTGTTAGCTACTCACAATACAAGGCTTTGGCAAAAAGACCTGTGTTATGTTTGTGTTTTACATGCCATTGAGAGTGTGAATAATCACCCAATTTATTGCTCCCTAACCTCAGTTCATAGAAATATTACAGTATTCTGTGCGTATTCTGTGAGTATTTTAATCTCTTAAGGACAGAGCTGTTTTTTTTTATTTTTTTGTACCCTTCTTTTTAACATTTCTGTGGTGCTCATGTTTAGCTGTAACTTTCTTTTCTCATTTACAGTGCCCATACTAGTTTATATATTGTTTTTTTCAGGACACAAAATACTTTCTTTGGATACCATTATTTTGATCATATCATAAAATTTACTGTAAACAAATATGTTTACAGAAAAAAAATGACTTTAGGAAATTTTTACATATTGCCACATTTTTTTTATTTTACTTATCACATTATGATTAGTAAGCTGGGCTCCATTGACTTGCATGGTTGAATGCAGTACTCAGGAGGGTCTGGAGGAGGGTTTAACTTATTTTAAGCATCAAAGTATTACAGCAACACTGTTTGGGAGAAGAAAGCGATCTCAGATCACTTTCCACACCTGTTTAAGGTCATGACGTGCCAGTCACGTCAATTGTCGTCATTGGGAGGTTTTTCCGTGACATGTCTGGCAGGTTAATTGTCGTCAAGGGGTTACTATGCATTTTTCTAAAACAAATAAAAATAAAGCACTTACCTGACACAGAATTGGCTTCCCTGCAGCAGTTGTCCTCCTTCTCCATGGTTCGATCATTCTTGCCTCTGATTGGCTACTAGAAGCTTTTAATCAGGGTTAGGAAAGCTTTCCAATTGAAATCAATGGGAGAACTTTCCACACATGCGCCACTGGGGTCTGAACAAACCCCTCCACACAGCACTCCCAGAGCCAGCGCTGGAACTGGGCATTTAGCTGGGGGTGAGAAAAGTGGCAAATGCATTTATTTGGCAGAATCCTGCCACGCTTTTGCACATTGGACAAAACAAAAATGTATGCATTATGTTGTATAAGTGCATATGATGGCTGGAGTGTCTCTTTAAAGGTATAGTACACCTTTAAACATCTATCAAGTTATTTTTACTTTTAATACATTTTTCAAGTTTTGCTTTGAGAAACTTTGTTTCCTTTCACTTTGATTTTACTGTGTGCCGTTCACACAATCATCAGGAAGCCAGGCCGGCAGGCCTTCTTTCCCAATCACAACATGTTTGATCAGCAGTGGGGGGTCATCAGAGACCTCAGCAGGGCCTCTATTTCGCTGGCTGATGTTTCAAGCAACATCACCTGCGGCACCGCAGGAGAAGAATGCATGAACTCCAGTCTGTCATCTCAGAGCCATAGATGCTGGCTCCATCTGACAGAGGGGGAGACCAAGCTGTCATGAGACACTTGCGCCTTTCATCACCCCCTGCTATTTTTCATGCAGGAGATGGGTTCAGCATTAGCCATTTCTTTTGCATCCTGCAAAACTATATACTGCAAATGCCAAGGGTGAGAAGGAAGCTCAAGGAAGAATCAAGAGACCTCAAATTCCCTTTTTGACTACACCCATCACAAAAGGACGGGGAAGGAACTTGAAGCAATAAGTATGCCATACCCATAAACATAAGCCTCGAGACCATGTGTATGTTTTTCTCACATTTTCCCTTGTTTAATGTCCTCAGATGTACTTTTTCACAAAGAGTTCTTTTAAGATATCTGTTTTGTTAGTTCTTTGGTAAAGGAGCAAATCTTATATATATGCACCCTACACCACAATTCCTCTGACCTAGAGACCACATTAAACAAAGATGTCCTTAGAGCGGTCCCTGAACAAGGCTGAGCCTTTAACACAGGGCAGATTGGCTCTGTTTCCTAGAACTTGTGGAGAGTTGCTTTTGAGTGTGAAAGGCAGCTTGACGTCCCAAGGTCTTTGAAAGAATTATTTTTAGTTTGCTGGCTAAAACTGACATTCAATATATTTTCCTTTTCAAAGCCATGGAAAGAAAGTCTTCCAAACTTCCTTATGCAGTGAGCTTCAGAAGCCGCTCCTACATTTCTACCAAGCAAAAGATGCAAAAACTTTTCCTTTGTGTTAATAAAATATATGTACATTCACTAATATCAATGACTGCTATTAATGTCCTCCAGGAGCCACCACAGGTCAATTGATTGTCATGCAAATTATGCCTATGGTAAGACTGATTGATAATACATGTTAGCAAATGAAGCTCAAATGCCAATTAAAAATGTATCTTCAAGTTCAGTATTATCCAGCAAAATGACCCTTTAATTTACACCCCTTGTATCTTTCCTAGTCAGACCCATAACTGCCATGAAACCTTGGAAGTATGGATTTAGCAAACGTGTTAATTTTCTGGCTAGTTTCTCAATTTCATTGATTACAATATGCTTTATATATATATATATATATATATATATATATATATATATATGGATATATATATGGATATTTTGGAGCAGAAGCTCAATGGAGTTGGACCTTCATGTTCTAAAGTGAAGCCGATAAGGAGAAACTGGAAATCTTGAAAAAGCTATTTCCAACACCTTTGATGGTGAATTAACCCTAAAATACTCACTTCTCATGATTCATCTATCTTTTCTTGTATAATAGGTTTTTTCAGGTTTTTCCAAAGTAAGATCTATACATTTTAGCCAAACCAAAATATGCGTTTCCTTCAACATTTCAAATTTATGGAGATTTAACTCTGTCATAGCTGCACTTTTAATAGATATATCATGAAGTTATAACAGAAAGTCAAAAAGATTTATCTCCAGAGATTAAAAGGGGGCATTCAACAGAAAACTACATCCATATTTCGGGTTGTTGCTTATATGCAGCTATGTTGCTAGGTAGAGGCTAAGGGAGGGTGTTAACGATGAATAGATTCGGTATCATTTGTGAAATAAGTGGCATACATTATTCCTCCACTTGAATGGCCCATTCAAGTCAACGAATAGAGGATGCAATGCCCCTCATAATATCATTCATTATGAAAATATAGATGAACTTGGGGCCTATAACTCAAAGGTTATTTATTGTCCTCTGGGGGCAATTGTCTATAAAACAACTTAGGCATTTGTTAACCCACAGATTACTTGATTTTTTTTAAAAAAAACTCAATTCTGTTGCAATAAATTGGTTGAGCTGAAAGTGATTTTTTTTACAAAAAACAAAAAACTGTCTGCGCTTCTCACCCTAATAAAGTTGGCAACAAATATATAAACATAATATAAATGAGAGGTTTTGGTTATATGAATTGGCCAAAGCATAATTAAGCTCACCCGCCACGTCAAGGCACACTCTCAATAGGGTGAGATCCTACTCTCACCTCCTACATAGTGGGCACACAAAGCAGTTTATACTGCTACCAAAACCTTATTAATGTGTTGGGGGAGGTGCAATTAAACCTCCTCCCTATTAACCCCTGGACAGCAAGCTGCAACCAGACTGATGAGGAGCCAGTGATTTTTTTTGCAAGTGAAAATGCAATTTGCAAATTTGTGAGTGGAATGAGTTCCCTGAGTTTTTGCCCTCACTGGGGAAGAATTGCCCTGGGCCACACTATGATTAAATAAGGCCCTGGCCCTGTTCCAAATTGCATCAGGCTGATCTGTCAAAACATCACAATGCTAACTGGATGGGTTTACAGTATTGAATTCTTTAAATTATACTAATGACCTCTAGATATGAGCATTGAACTGTATTTCACACAAAAATGTAATCTGACACTAGAAACGAGGACGCTTGTTACCTGATGATAAGAAAGCCAGTAACAGGGCATTGAAAGTGTACACATAACTGCTGATGTGGAGTAAAGATCCCTGTAACAACATGCTGAGGTCTGAAATTATATATTAGGATGCCAAATATTTCATAAATGAACATGATACGATGACAACTATTTTACATGTAGTCTACCACCTATCCTTATACATGGGAGCTGTCAATGTGGCTCTACAAGAATCTTACATGAAATAAACATTTTAACAATTAGCTATTTCACACCTGGAAACAGAAAGCAAACTAAACTTTATCATCTAGCCATCCAAGGCCAGCCATACATTATCCAATACTTCTAAGGTGCTAAAAAACTAGGGTCTTGTTTTTGTCCATCTGTCTATGACTGCCTTTGTTTCTTTCTTGCTGTCAACACCTTGATACCATTTGATATTATCTGAAAGGAAGATCATGTGCTGATGTTTTCCATGATATGGTCATGCTTTTTTACATGATTGCTCATACCGTTTCTTGAGTGTATTTCAATAATAGCTCTTTAAAAAATGCTGTAAGTGATACTTTAATAAATATTTTATAATATTTAGAATATCTTAACTTGGCTATATATGATTCCTGTTTGCCATAGCTGGAAACTCTCTGGGTTCCATCTGAAGTGTGTAGTGACCCTGCTTCCCCTAGTCTAATGGTCAGTTTCATTTTTTTTTTTTAGTGCAAGGGAGCAGCATTTGGCCATAATTGAGGTGGTCTGGGGGCTACCCAACCCCTACCCCTACTCCAATTGTCCAATTCAAATTGTCGTCAGGCATCGATGCGGATCCTAGCTGCTGCACAGTTCCATGGATTTGCGTTAATGACCCATTCAGACATATGGAGCGTTTCTGGCCATGTAGAGCCCCCTTAGCTGGCTAGTTCACGGGAGTCTGGTTAGGGTAGACCAGAGAGGGGTTTCCGGTCACCCTGTGCCCCCCAATGAGCACAGGAAAGATAATGTGTTCCCTTTAACTTGCAAATAATCCATGTGTGCATTTTAAAAGCTAGGGTTTACATAGGATACACAGGAAAAGACTTCACAAAGAAAATTCTTAGAATCCTCTCAAATATCACTTTGGAGTCACTTGATGCTTCAGGCGAAAGTAGAAAAACGTGTGAACACACATAAGATTCATATTACCCTGCATTTAAATAGGCATGTTCAGAAGCCCTGCAGAAGCAGCTTCAGTGATTAACAGCCTGATTGCTATCCTGATAAACAGAATACACAAGAGTATGAAAAAACATAAAATGAATAGTAAGCATGACATTCTGTAAAAATGGAAAATTATTGTTTCAAGGAAAAAAAACCTTCTATTTAAGCATAGGTTCATAAAATAGGTTGATAAAAACCTGGTTTTACATCTGTTTGCTCCAATAAACTACCTTTATCTGCAGACCTGGAGACCGCCATTGTTGTCAGTCATGTGATAGTTTGGGTGATTTTCCCCGCTCAAACACCACACTGTGCTGTTTCGTTATGGCAATACCAAAGAACCCCATTCCTCCATAGACTCTAATTAGTCAGCCTAGGGCAGGGGTGTCCAAGTTTTTTCTGCAGTGGGCCACTTCATCAGAATTGTATACGTGCGCGGGCCGCACTCATTTTTCACTGTGACAAAAAATATGGCCTTTAATAAAATATGCAGATTAAAATAAAGTAAAATGACACAAAACCTTTACTTTTCCTCTCACTGATTTCTGGGCCTAGAAAGTTTTGCGACTACAAATTCAGGATTCCCTAGATTTATTCTAGGGATGAACTAAAATGAAAACTCTGGACCAAAACATTCAGGGTTCACTTAGCCAAAACCGAAAATGACCCCCACCTTTAAAAATAATAATAAAAACTCACATTTTTAATAAAAGTAGGTAACACACAATTGGACAAAATTAGCAATATGACTTGGCAACCAGTAAATGCAGGCAACCAGTAAATGCTGGTACCTAGGCATGATGGGACTGTGCTCGCTGTGATTGCTGTTAGCAATCACAGTCCTATCATGCCAAGTCAGCCAATACATGCTGGTACAGGGTGGCTGTAAGTGACGTGCAGACCCCATACTGCTGGCAGCATCACTACACAAGGGGGGCAGCTAGCTAGGTTTCAGCATGTACTGGCTGACTTGGCATGATAGGAGTGTGATTGCTAACAGTAGTCACAGTCCCATCATGCCTAGGTTCCAGCGCTTACACATCCATCCAGTAAATACTGGAACCTAGGCATTATGGGACTGTGATTGCTGTTAGCAATCACACTCCTATCATGCCAAGTCAGCCAGTACATGCTGGTACAGGGTGGCTGTAAGTGCAGACCCCATACTGCTGGCAGCATCAATACACAAGGGGGGCAGCTGGCCAGGTTTCAGCATGTACTGGCTGACTTGGCATGATAGGAGTGTGATTGCTAACAGCAATCACAGTCCCATCATGTCTAGGTTCCAGCACTTACATATCCATGCTATCACACACACACACACACTCATTTATTCATATAATCATTCATTCACAGATTCATTCCCTCAATCACACACACTCATTCAAACACCCTCCCCACCTCCTTACCTGCAAGGCAGCTCCTCGATGCCGCTTACAGACTTCAGCAGGGGGCGCGGCCTCCCTCTGCCTTCTCTGCTAAAGCACAGAGGAAGTAGGATGTCACGTGAACTCCGCTTCCTCTGTGTGCAGTCCAGAAGTCCCTCCCACAAGTAAGTAGCAGGGCTTGAGGTGCGGCTCGCGTAAGATCGGTTTCCCTGGCTGCTGATCTTACGCGGGCCGCACCTCGAGGTCTCGGGGGCCGCATTTGGCCCGCGGGCCGCATGTTGGACGCCCCTGGCCTAGGGCATTGTGAGCAACCCCTTCTAGAAGATGATGCCAAGGCCAGGGAAATCCCTAACAATTCCCTTTTCCACAACGCAATTCTGTTCTGTAAGCATTAAACTTTGGGAAAGGAGAGCCACCAGGTACTACAGTTAGGCCCTGAGGCTGGGAAAGAACAAGACCAACAGCAAATTCAGAAGCACTAACTGGAGCAAAGTGGTGAGATGAGTCTGGGCAACCCAAAACAGGAGCAGTGGTAACATTGCTCTTTAGTGTATTACATTTTTGAGCTGCTAGAATCCATTGAAATGGGCTCAGTGGCGATGACTTAAGTGGACAGAAGATGTAATTAGTTGGTATAGACCAGGAAAGGTTGGTTTTTATTTTCAGTTTATGAGATATCAGAGTGCGGTACATTGAAGCCCAAAAAGTCATATTGTCTCTGTAGGAAACACATTTTTTTATTTTGCCATAAGCCTACAATTCAGGAATCAGAGTTTTTTTTTTTTTTTTTATGGTTATAGCAACCTGATGAGAGGAGCAAGGGGGGCAAGTTATCTTCAATATTATGCCTACGGCATGTAATATTGTTAAGATAGTTAAAGAATGTGTCAAATACCTTTGATCTAGGTAACATTTCAATTAGGCAGGCTCAACTACTGTGTGACAGCAACCTGTCAGCTGATTTTTTTGTTAAAGACATCATGAAATTCCTTATGGCTGGAAATTGTTGTATTTGAATATGGAGACAAACCCCTTCCCCCAATATCACAGTTTGGATACAGTAAGAATTAGAATAAGGAACAATCAATGTATAGGATACAGTATATTTGTATGATTATGTCAAAGACCATGGATGCATAGTCATTAAGGGTAAGTGTAACTTGTAAGGGCTTTCACAGGTGACTTGTCATGATGACGGGGCGACTCACCAAACACCTGGATCTGTATTGAAAAATTGTTCTTTCCATTGGAAGACCTCCTTTCGATACAAATGGCTGAAATGGCTAGTATGATAATCAAGACAGAATTATCCAGAATAGAAATAGAAAGGTTAATAGTAGTTGCAGTGGGATGAATATGGTGGTATGTAAGATAACTTACTTGGACATGGCAAAGGTGAACAGGTTCTCACAAACTGACCCTGAGCTCCACAGTATAGACATGGGTCCCTGGCCTTGCGTCTGTCTTTTGTAGCAAAGATCAATAGCGTATGCTATTCATAAGTCTCATCTGCATACCCTCTGTCACTAGTAAATCGACTGATTCCATAAAATAAGTCAAAACTATGACACTAAAAAACAAGATATCAAGAACACAGAGTTAACATGCAAGTTGGCTAAAATGCAAGCTCAATCTCAGAGTGCAGCCATCGCTCAATTCACTGCCATATTGGCTGAATAGAATACCTTAGGTTTCCCCATTGTTTGTCAAGTATTTTTTCATTTTCTTTTGGATGGGACCTGTCCTATAGCTGAAGATGAGGAGGTGTTATGTAAATTTAAAGATGAATTGCATTTTATCTGATTTCCGCACCATTTTGTGCCAGAAGAGTGAACGGTATTTTTTTGTTATAAGAACCATTAAAATAACTTTTTTGTCACCTTAGTAAGCCACTACAATGCAATCTTTGTGCTTCATCTATGGATAGTATTTGAAGAATATCAGGTTCAGCTCTCTTACGTAGGTCCTAGGTGACATTTTGTGCAGCATAAAGTTAAAATTTAGTTCAATTCTCCAAAGGCAGTGGACACTTCAATAGTACACATATTCAGAATTTCTTCCCTGAGCGGTCTAGCCTTTAGAAAAATAATCACTGGTTTTTTTGGCAGAGGCGAAACAATAATATGCTTCATTTTGGGTGTCCATTGTGCTACACTATTGTTGATTGGGACATGGGTAGAGACGGAGGGCAAGTCACAACCATCCACCTACTTCACTTGTCCAGCCATCTCACGATGTATTGAAGCAGAATGCCAGCATATGATGTCTCATTGTGACCCATTGATTGAACTCAGTGGTGGATGCAATTGAGGTCTTTGCTCCAAAAATACATCGATTGAATGATTTTACAGCTCAATGGAGCAGCAAGGCAAGACAGGGCTCAGAAATCTGGACCACCTCACAGGACAGTTTGGAGGTACGCATTAACACATGTAGTGTAGCTTACTCGATGTATGCTTCAGATTGGGGTATAACGAATACAACCATTACAAAAACCTATTGAGCTAGTGTAACTATTTATTTTATTTCAATATGCATACTTATCCATGGTGTTTGTACATTTGATGCCAAAAAAGCTACCAAGTTAATGGATTTTTGCTAGTGCAAGTCCAGTAAATAAAGTACTCCAAATTCTTGCAAATGCAGGAAATATGAGGTCACAGTTCAGATGGCAAAATTTTGTGAAATTCCTCTTGTATTTAATACAAAACGTACACATTTGTGGTTTAAACTTTATCCCTATACTGAATTAACTACATATGTCACTATGTTGAAAAAATTATTAGTACTTATGTTTGTTTTTGAATTAGTTCTTTAGCTTCCATTATGGTCACTTTAGTAAGGATTTAATTAATTATTAATTATCTGGCCTCTAGAATAATTCTCATATCTGTAATAGTTTACATATTTTTTAACATATTAATGGATATATTATATTCATGGTCTTTACCAGTGCAAATTTTCCAAACCATCTAATCTATAGTCCTGTGTGCCTTCAAAACAGCATCAACTCTTCTAGGTACACTTGCACAGATTGGCAGGTAGGTTGTTCCAAATACCTTGGAGAACTAATCACAGTTCTGTGGATTTAGGCAGCCTCAATTGATCCTCCCAAGAGTACCTCAATTTTGGCAGAAGTTCACCATGAGGCGCTGCCATTTTGGAGGACGTTTGTGCCAGGTTATGTTTGATCCTCCAATCTGGGGAAAGGACATCCCCGAAAGCGCCACCATTTTGCCTAAAGTGAACGTCTGACAAAATGGCATCACCTTTTTGGTGGAAGTTCTTGCCAGGTTATGTCTGCAGAGATGCAGAGGAAGATATAAGAGAAAAGATGAAAGATAAAGAACAAGAAAAAGAGGAAGTGGTTGGCAGAGAAGGTAGGGAAACATTCAGAGAGCGTGAGAGAGTGAGTGAATGAGAGTGAATGTGGGCATCAGGCAACTAATTTAATTCCCAAATAAAAAATTGCATGCCATTTTTCGTCTGAACCGAATGGGTAGGATGGGTAATTTGTTGCCCGAAAATGAATGGGCCAAAAGGAACCGAAACATTTGTCCGAATCGTTTTTGGACCGTTTGCATATGTCTAGAATGCATGGTGTGTCTTTCATCTGCTGCTGCCAAGTTTCCTTGGCTGACCACTGCCGTCCTCAACATTGCCCGTTTCTTTGTACTTCTTCAAAAGAGTTTGGACGGAACATTTGGAAACCCCTGTCTGCTTTTAAATTTCTTCATCATCAGCTGATCTTGCCATGTTGTATGACTTTTGACATTAAACTTTCCTCAGCAACCTTACTTTGTTAGTGAGTTTGCTTTACCCAGTTTTATTCCTCCTACACAGCTGTTTCTGTTTCAGTTAATGATTGTTTCAACTTACATATTTAATTGATCATTAGCACCTGCTTGGTATAATTGTTTAATCATGCACCTAACTACATGGCTACAAATTGCCTGACTTTGTGAATCTAGAAGAATTAATGCTGATTTGAAGGCAAAGCGTGGTCACACCAAACATTGGTTTATATTTTTTCTTCTGTTCACTCACTTTGCATTTTGTTATTAAAATATGCTATTAGCTTTGTCTATTTTTGAAAGCATTCTGACTTTACAATAATTTTTCATACCTGTCTAAAACTATTGCACAGTACTGTAGCATTGACAGTTTACGCTGTGTACGCACAGGCTTTTGAAGTTCCAATGAATGCATGTCACATGGTAACTGCTTATTACCCCGCTTTGTAGCCTGAGGCACTGGACATTAAAGTGACACGTTTAGGGTCGCAGCAGGACATCAAGATGGGGATCAAAACAAGCTTTTCTGTCTCACAGCATCAATTTGAGTATTGTTACTAACAGAGAAACATTTCACAATTCTAAGGTAAAAAGCAACTTGTTCATTAGCATACCAGGGCAGGCTACCCAGAGCTCTCCGTCTTCTGCAGGAGTTGTTTTAGGAGGGAGCAAGGCCAGTCATGCACAAGGATGTGGTTAGCCTCATGAGGAGTGGTGCTTGCCACAGACCGGGATAGGGCTAACACAGCATAAGGTTTGAAAAGGGAGAGGAATTGGGTAGGGATTGGCTAAATGCCATTCCCCTGAGGATGACCCAGAGACTCAGGATCAAACCCAGAGAGCTCCCAGATATGCCCATTAGATATCATTAAAAAGAAATAAATTATAATTAATAAAGAGATCTAATCATGCAGCTTAATAAACTAGACTACCTTGATGAAAAAGCAAAAAAAACAAACTTGGGAGTAGCTCGAGACCTGAAGTGTAGTGACCTCTCTCACAATGGGTGCAGAAGCGTATGGGATCCGGGTCAGAAATCCACTAGGTACAAAGGATCAGAGGTTGCCAGCTGACACCAAGGAATAGAGAGGAAGCATCCATTGTAAAATCTATCAAAATGTAATCAAGTCCATAGACCATAAAATCAAAAAGTACAGGATAGAAACAGGCTAGGCGCTTAACGCGTTTCGCACAAAAATCAAGTTAAATAATATTGAATACAGCACAAAAACAAAGACTTACAACACCTGGTATTTCCAGGTGGTCTCCCATCCAGGTACTAACCAGGCCCGACCCTGCTTAGCTTCCAAGATCAGACAAAATTGACAACAATTACACACCTGTTTCATCTTTGCTACCCAAATGCTTTTATTTGTTTTTTTTTGTATATAAAGGTTGTGTATTTGGTTATAGAGCAGGCTGCTTATGATTAAGCACTTCCTCGTGCGAAACGCGTTAAGCGTCTAGCCTGTGTTTCTATCCAGTGCCTGTCTATGTACCTCTTGTTTTGATTTTATGGTCTATGGACTTGATTAAATTTTGATATATTTTACAATGGATGCTTCCTCTCTATTCCTTGGTGTCAGCTGGCAACCTCTGATCCTTAGTACCTTGATGAAAAAAACATCTTCATAAAGTATGCTATATTTATTTACTATATAGCAATTACTTAGGTTGCCAGCTGATTCCACAGTGTTAATACATACAACAACCCTATGGTCCCTGCTGTTCATAGTATGAATACGTGGATTGCAGTTCAGGAGGCTGCTTATTCATATTGTGAACAACGGGGGTGAGTTGGGGTGCAAGAGGCTGCTCATTCATACTCGCTTGGGTGGTTAAGGCTGCAGAACAGTGGTGTGTGCTGTTTATGGTATAAATAAGTAGCCTTCAGCACTTCTACCTGGCCTCTTTCGCATACACAGTATGAATTAATAGTCTCCCACACACCAACCCTACATTAAATGAGAAGCCTACCATATACAAAAAGGTGGAAGAGGGGTAAAGGATAGAAAAAAGGGGGAGAAAGTGTAGAAAAAGTGATGGAAAAGAGGGAGAGAAGAAGAGCAGTGTGGTGTGTTGCCCATGATAGTGATCGCAAAGTAGGTCAAAGAGGTGGACTAAAGTTGCACCGTTTGCAACTGGGGGGGGTTCCATAAACCACCTTGCCACCAATGGACTGTAGTCAATCAGGCAGAGAGGTATGTGTTGGAAATACACCCCTCTGCCGTCCAATCAGATGAGGGCCTTAATCAACCTGGAGGTGCAGTAGGTACATGCAGTGCTATAAAAACTCCACAGACTTCTTCCACATTGCTTCAGTGTTCCAGACCTTTGGTTCCTGTGTGTCCTTGGACAACCTAGCACAAACTTCCACCAAAATGGAGGTTCTTCCAGTGACGTCTTCGACCCGATCCACAAAGAACAGTACCCAAAGTGCTGAGATTTTGCCCTTAGGTAAACTTCAGCTGAAATGTTAATAATCCTCCCCATACCTATATATAAGATTTCTTAAATGTTTCCCAAAATGTAATACTCTCCGTAATTATTGATATCTCCCATATAATATAATACAATTATCCTACCCATATTATATTTGGTTAAGTATAAGGGGACAGAGGAGCAATTGTAACTTTGTGTCCTTTTGATAGCTATTCAATAACAATTTATGTAGGCTTTTATTTAGTGAGACAGCTATAATAATAATAATAATATATTTTATTTGCAGAATTTAATTTATAAACCCATTTTCTTCTGGTCCTAAACACAATGTAGTGACTTTGGGGACTGTAGAACACTATGATATAATCAAACCCAGCAAACATTTTATGGTCCTAGAATAAAGGGGTATCAAGGAAGGAAAGAGGGATAGACCAATTGAGAGCTTTAAGTGGGACAGTCGGTAGGTATGCGTTGAGTAAAGTGTCATCTTTAGATTTTAAGCTTGTTTGAGTACATACTACTTGTCATGTCCTACTTACCCATTGTACAGCACTGCGGAATATGAAAGAAATTATAATAATAATAATTAATCAATGACATACCTGCATTTAAACACATAAAAGATGCATTTTCTCCAGAATGGTACATCCTGGCTCAAAAAGCATTAGTCACACAAAATATTACCATAGGACAAACTCCTAAACTTCATACCTCCAAACAGTCCCAATTTCCGCAGTATAGTCCTGATTTTTGGTCACTGTCCCGCTCTTGCTGGCAATGGGGAACATGAGATAGTTTGGGAGATATGATCCAAGGATGAGAAAAAGCAATGGAGGTTTGTGGTGTTGCACGCTAGTGTCAGAGAAGAAGGCTTTGTGGCTAATGAAGTAAGATAGGCAGGTGGCCAAGCCTTCCATCCCGCCCACTTTTGAGGCCAATGCTGCCCCTCCTTGCCTCTTGCCATACCCCAACACAGGGGTCCCAGTTTGGACACTGAAAATGTTGAGTATGTATTTTTACCTAACCTTTCCAGCACTTTCTCTGCCCCCAATTATGCCCCGACACAAAAGGGTGAACTGCTTCATGAAAACAATAAAATTATTGGGGAAGGGGGCTGCTGTGTTTCATCCACTAACAACGTTTGCATGACTGTGAGCTAGAACTGGACCGGCTTAAAAGTGACCGCTCCGTACTTTGGTCCTATGACTTTCTCTACAGATGAGTCCACCTTGGGTTATATGGGAATAAGAGAAGCCCAAGTTAGACCTGGACAACCTGGATCGAGCTGTGTAGCTTAGTTGACAACCTCTACTGATAAATGTATAGATAGAGGAAGTGGGTTAGATTGCAAAAGGTGGGACAGAGGTAATATTGGAAAAATAACTTGATGGATCAGAAAAAATTAGATTAGGATGGGCACGATGTGGCTGGGTGAGCCTTCCGGTGAAATCTGAACATTCAAAGCGGATTATTAAAGACTCATCAGTCTTCCTATGATTGCAATTTTAAAATTGCAGGCAATTCATGCTACAATAATTCCTGTTTTATGGTAACAAAAAGAGTTACGATGTCTATAGTTTGAGAACATTGCACAATCGTTAATGATCAAGGAAGTGCCAAAATATGTCTACATACTGCAGGATCAAGCCATGACTCAGATGTTGTCATTTATGTGACTGCAAACTTAATCATGTAAGTACAGTATATATATATATATATATATATTCAGTTTAAGATTTAAAGAGACAGTTCAGTCCAGTTCAGCCAACCCTTGGAAGTTCCTATGTATGACGTAATACGCCAATGCACACATGTGGCATTCATTTAGATGTAGTTACTTTACTGGGCAAATAAATGCGAAAGGTAGCTTATATTAAATCAACTTATTTTTAAACAATTCCATGTCTGGTAATAAATAGCTACAGAGCATGTTAGCGGTAGATAAAACGTGTATACTGCTTACTTATTAAGCCCATTAATATACACACCCCTCTTAAAAATGCTTATTTTGAAGGATTTGTCCATAGGATTTGCGTTATTTATTACAAACATATAACACTATGGATAAGGGCCTTATTGGTTTTAACCAAATATCCATCTCAAATCCTTCTATTTTATGATTTTTCCCACTGGGCTCGCGTGTTTGATAGATTTAGAATATGTCACAGACACACATCAGCATTTTTCCAGTATTCCCAGAAACTTGCGGCTGATAACGCATGACTCATTAAGCAGTATGAGGAAGCAAGCGTAACTGGGAATAGTCTGAGTTAATATTCAGTGAAAGAACTGCCCAAGCTCATGCATTTATCAATACAAATCTATCAATATGCAATTATTTCTTGGTAGAAAAACAGTCATATGAATCACATCCTTGAAAGGTTGTGGAGAATCCTGAAAAACCTAAAAGCACTCTCTGTAGACTCTGTAGTCTCTGTAGACATGGCATCAACTGAATCAACGAGAAGCTGTTTGGGAGAGCTTTAAGTGGTGCACCCACTGTCTAATCAGCACCTCGCCCCTGGTTATCAATTGGGCATGTACTCTATCCTCCTTGGACCAATTTGCCCTATAGATATAGCACCTCCTTACGTAATTCACACATTTTTTGAAAGATCTACTGTTGCACTGAACGATTGAAAGATCTACTGTTGCACTGGTCATTGTTCATAACTAAAAAGATTTATTTTCTTTATATTTTCACAAAACAGAATTTTTAAATAACAACTAAGTATTATTTTAGAAAGTATTTTTGGTGGAATGCCCAGTTTACCTTAACGCTAATGCATATGATCTAATTTTTTCTCTCCTTTCCACTCCCAACCCATTCTTCTCCCATCATATAATCCTCTCCATATATATAGAAATTATTCTGTTATTTGTTAATATTCCATCTCTCATATCTCACCGTCCTTCTAAAAGTATAACAAGTCTCTGTGGTATATTGTTTATTTCTGGAAGTGCTTACCCATTTCATAATTGAGGGAGATAAACTGTGGTATATTATGAAGCCTTGAGCCCGCCATGTTATCAGTAATAGCTTCAAGCAAAATAAATATTAAAATGTTTCAAATGTTTAAGTAGAGTGTTACTATCCACATATGTCTGGGGAACACCATATTGTAGTACTTATAATATGCATATAACTTGTGATATGGTCCATTTGACCATATTTGTATTTTTAATTAGACTTGAAGGAGTGATCCTTACTAAGGAGAGAATAATTAAACTTGCCAAAACTGGCTTTTGTGGATCTTATAGCCAACTTGTCCAACTAAGTGATCAGTTTTATCATACACAAGTTCAAAAGATTTTATCCTCAGCTGGTCAGCTTGCTATAGCTAACATATTCTTAAACTACCTTCTTATTCCATATAACTTCAAAAACAAAGGATTACTTGCAAAAGTACAAATGTACTCCACTAGTTTACCATTCCCTTACTTAAAATACCCAAACCTATCTATAAAAAGCATCTCTGCGGCTAACATTTTCTAAATGTATCCAGTCATTTAGCCATGTTAATATTAATCAGAAATTGTGAATTTTGTCACTGAGAAATCCCGATATTAACTTTTAATACCGTACATCTTATTGTAATGTGTCCTAATTAGCTAGACATGCGGATGGATTTTGCATCATCGATCACACTTCTAGCCTTATGTCTAGTCACGACTCAGTGGCTTAATGAAATGACCAAGAGACCTGTATTATGACAATGGTTTCTTCTTCAACATGTCCCTATTTTTAAGGCTACAAAGGGTTTTTAGATAATCTCTGGTGATCAACAAGTTTGGGACCTGGATAAAGCCTTAGAATCTCCATGACCGGGCTGTAAAGAATTTTAAAAACTTTTAAACTGCCCTACTTATAAAAACTTCTCAATGCATTATTGTAAATAATTATTATAAACTTATAAATTATAGGAAGACCTCAGTCAGATCATCTTTCTGATGGTATTCTCACCGACTGGAAACACAACCACCATTTCATCTTCACCTTGATTCCATCTTTAAAAAATTGCGGGACTAATAGCAACATTACCATATTTGTTGTTTCCAGTAATTATTTCTGAGTTTCAGCAGATAGGACCCAACTGTTAGATGGGCATAAAAGCAATGGGTTACAGCATGTGAAGTCACAGACTGTCTGATCCTGGCTTAAAGTGCCTGTCATGCACATTAACTACTGAATACTAAATGGGTTTTGTGTTATTGTCAGCAAGCAATTTGTTTTATTTTATTTCTGTATTCTTTTGTTGCTGATAAGTTTCTTTTTTCAAATGGAATTCTGTTTCCTTAATCCTGTTTCTGGTTTCACAGGTCTTGTTGCAGCAGAAAACACAGGCGTGTTTGTCTTGGGTTCACGTTAATAATTTGTCAATCTCATAAACCGAGGTTGTGGTGTCTACTGAGACAGGGAACATTCCCATGTGCTTCATTTCTTAGACGTGCTGACAAATTCTGTACATTATATTCACATGTGTTTTTGTACATATCTGTTTGCCAACACCGCCTGTTCTTTTAGGTCATACGCTACTGGATATCGCCGACCTGCTCCGAATGCCTTTCGACGTAACACTCTGTAATTGTAACTAATTGGTACTGACTCACATGCAGGTGTGGACTACCACAGAGCAGGTATTCAGAAGTTACACATTATTCTCACATTTAAAAACACCCATAGCGTAACGATCATCTCCAATAATAGTAGAAACGCGTATCATAATAAACCTGGAATTCTTCTCCTCCCTCTTTCTCTGGGTTGGTACACTAAACTTCAAGTGCAAGAAGCGTTGATTTGGCCCTGCGTAATTTAGGGCCATTCTGCCCCCTCCTCTTGCATAAAAGGCTCACGGGATCTGGGCCTTTACAAAACATAAAAATCAGTAAATTATTTGGCTTATTAACAAACAATTGTTCACATAGTTTACATGAATTAACATTTACTGGTAAAACTTTTTTCCTACAGGGTCGTCTTATATTCAGGCTTTTTCTTTTTTTCAGAAATTAATATTCAGATTTTGGGGGGTCGTCTTATAATCAGAGTCGTCTTATAATCGAGCAAATACGGTATTTGTTTTGTTCACTACTCCCTCTATCCCATAGGACAGGGATGGAGTTAATGCCTCTCCAAAGTTTTGTATGACTTAACCCTCTTTCATTCAAATAGACATGCCCCCCATCCCACTGTGAATGAGATAGGGGATGAGGAGGAGGACTATGATGGGGTCCATATCTCCCATAAGATATATTTTTATGCATTGACACTCCATCCGCAAGGTTTATTTTATTGCCTAGTCACCCCACCTCTCTGTTAATCACAGTCCTTGGGGCATCCTATTCGCTTTTATAAAATATTTATTTTTAATATCGCTTTAGAAGAGAGGTTTGTCCCTGGGCTGTGAGGTGACGCTTGCAACTAATTTCCAACTTACACTTGCTACCTACAAGAAACTCATGAGTTGATGAATCTGTGAATTGCCTCAATGTTTACAGCTTGCTGAAGTAAATATGCGAGTTGGCAATAGTGAATTTGTGCATTTTTTATCCATTTGTGCAAGTTTACTGAATGCCAACTTGAAAGCATTTACAGTTTACCGAACAGACTCCAATATGCATGGACAGATTGCTACCCACAGTATTGTGTTTAGGGTAATGTAATGTTGAGATTACTGGCAATATGTTAACATATCCTGCTTGGCAAGAAAGTATTAAAACAAAATACCCTTGGACTCAAAAAAAAATAGTTTGCGGCTATTTTGCTGTACTCAAACAGAGATATTTTGTGAAAATCTTCCACAATGAATAACATCTGGATGGAAAACATCCGATTTGAATTTTGGTTAGATACTGGAATGCAGACACATCTTTATTTTATTTCAATATTTCCATTTACTCGAAGTCGTACAGTTGTATAGGTGATACACACCCCTGCAAGTTGAGATCCATTCCACGTGGCTTCATGTACTACAGGACTCACAACCTAAACCTCTGTACAGCAGATGATGCTTTGTTTATTTCTAGACAAAGATTTATAGTCCTACAAAAAAACCATTCCAATACAACTTTTCTACCTAAACAAGTGGAACTTTTTTATTTTTGAATGCAACCAGTTATTTTTTTGTATTATTAGTATTGTCTTTTATTTATATAGTGCCAACAATTTACACAGCGCTTTTTACAATACATATGGGGTATGACAAAACTAAAATTTACTAAGACAAACAGATACATTATAGGATGCATACATAATTATTTAAATATAGGAACGCAAAATGTAGAAAGCTAATTCCTTCAAAAGCTCTCCAGCTGCAGGAGTACCACAAGTGACAGAAACGTAGATGTTAAACAGGAGCTCCAAACACACCACATGTGGTAGACTTGTACCTACCAGATGTTCTCCTGCCAAGATCCTGAGTGGGCTACGCATTTATTCTCCGAATATGTTGAATTATCATAGAATCAGGGTGCTCTCAGCTCTCTACTTGTATTTTGGAAATATAACTTGGAAAAGAGAAGGAGTTTGCCATGATTATGTTAGAAGCAATCCTATACTATGGATTTATATTTAATGTAATAGCAAATGTGTAGATGAATAATGCACATTACAAGTAAATTGAAGAAAAAATAGAAAGATCAGGGAACTGTTTGGCTGTTTTTTAATTGTAAACAGCTTGCTATACATTAACATTAAGCTGGCAATATGTACTAGCAGATAGCAAAATGCTGCAACTGGTATTAATTCAAAGTGCATGGAAAAAGGCTTGCACATTATCAGCAGACAAGGATGATTCAAGCAGCCAAAGTACCTGAGGCACCTTATGGTATCTATTAAATTACTGCCAATTAATGTGATCTGGTCCACATATACATTGTACAGCACTTAAAAACAAATTCTGTGGGTATTCAGTCCTCCACCAATTAAGCCATGCTAATGTACTAAATGTACTGGAGCCTCAGGTCAATTATATAGAAACGAAAACAGAACAGGAATTTATCTATATCGGTTCACAAATGCTTTTATCATGATAAAATCTCAAAGACAAAGTGAGGATTTATTTTTTTTTTGTGTAAGAAGATGTTGTACACGTTGAATGCACAGTCTGGTACATGATGAAGACGTGAAGAACAAGAAGGGAAATGTATTAGATCAAAGGCAGACGTTTTCATACTGATATTTAAATATTTAGATCCAGTAACTTACAGCCATGGTCATTTTTAGAAGGGCCTGTCAACTTACAAAACAGTGGAAAGCTAGGGGTTAGTGTAAATTATTAAATCCAACTTAAAATGCTGGACACTATGGCTTTTTCTAAGAAAAAGTGCTCTCCACTCATATTGGCAGACAAAGTGAATAAAGAATGTCTTCATTGTTTAACCTGTATCCCTGGGTCACTAGGAACAGGAAATTGTTCAACCATTACATCTTGTTTCACAGGGTTATAAATATTAGGGAACACATAGGCCACATTGGCGGCAAAAGAGGGACCTACACAATATTAGGCAGGTGGTCATAATGTTATGGCCGATCGGTGTGTGTGTGTGAGTGTGTGTGTGTGTGTGTCACATAACAGCATTTTTGCTTAGACACAATAACTTTTTTGTTCCAAACTAATCTATTTCCATAACAGTTCAATAAACATGCAAACAGAGACCATTTAGCCACAACTTTCTATTACAAGGCCGTGACATTTTCTTTCTTATCAAGAGATATCATAGGAAAACTGAGCACAAATTGTGGATGTTTAAGTCAGTGCTGTAATAATCATTTGCTCCCGAGAGCCTGGAGCTTACCACTCTGGCACTCGCTTTTACCTCTGAGTCACGTAATCCCCCTGCGTCCCTGAAGGCATATTACGTGACCCCATGGTAAACGTGAGAATGTTTGCACAGTGTATGAGAAAGCCATGGGTGAGGTAAGGGGAAGCAAAAAGGAAGGAGCAAGCAAGGTAGTTAGTGGGAGGGCAAGGGAGTGAGTATGTATGAATGTATGTTATAATCAGAATGTATGTATATATGTGTGTTATCATGAATGTATATGTGTAAGTGTGTGTGTATGTGTAGGCGTTTGTGTGTGTGAGCATGAATGTGGAAGTGTTTGAGTGTTACCATGGATGTAGAAGGTGACACAGGGAGGATGTTTGGTTGCAAAGATCACACAGACAAGCTGTTTGGGGACACTGACAAGCTGTTTGGGGACAAAGATGACAAATATGAGCTGTTTGAGGGAAAGATGGCACATACATGTTGTTTGGGGGAAAGATTGTACCGATAAGCTGTTTGGGACCAAGGTGGCACTCACAACTGTTTGGGACAAAGGTGGCATTGTAGGACATGTTTGTTGATGGTCATGGGGCAATTTTTGCACCAGGGCTCTGTGGTTTCTTTTTACCTCCCTAGTTTAAGTCCCTGGCTAGTCTCACATTGTTGAAATTGCTACACTCATCTGTTATTTGTTAAATAAATTCTTAAGGATCAGTAAAATTGTAGTGTTTCTGTTTACCATATGGTACTTCAGTACGAAAAGGGCTTTTAAAGTTCACAATGATTAGTCATTTATATGTGGAAACAGTGTTTGTATTTTTCTGCTTGTTGATTTTTGGCAATAGTCTGTGTCCTTCATACTAGAAGAGTTTCAATAAATGTGTTCTTACAGTTTTTTTTATTTGCCTTCTCATTGCCTTATTTAAAGGGCAACTGTCATACATAAGATAAGACCATGGTTGAATCCAGAAATGGCGATCATATGCCACTTTTTTTATTGTCATGTGATGCTCCACTTTTAAGGTCCACACCTGCACAAGTAGAGTCATGTTCATCATCCTCATATCCCAGTGGCTACAGATCCATAATAGTTAATGATCCATGACCTTGCAAGTTGTTTGGGGCTATTATTTGTATTACAATATTGTATTTAATGTGTATGAGTGCCATGGACAGTTTAATTGTATATTATCCTGGGCTTTTTACTGTATGCCGTGTGCATTTGACTTTTACAGTAAATATTTTTAAAAGCCGTTTTTGCCTTGAGTCTCACTTGGTCTGGGACCAGCACCAGACATTGCTACTAACCATACGTTTCCTATCTAAACATATTATGAAAAATTTCAGAGGATAAGGAACCACTTAACAAAATGTGGCAGCTTGATGGAGGCTCTCACGTACACAACACCAAAAAACAACACTAGTAATGCGTTATATGTTTATGTTGTGATATCACATGTGCCTCAAACGAAAGCTTCACCAGGACATTTTATTTTAGGAATTTAAATTGACTTTTCGATAAGTTTGGCTAAATCCTAATTTTTTATTTTGGATGAGCTTTATCAAAAATTGGGGGCTTTAAAATAATATTTATTATAGTACTCTAGTACTCCACAACCAGATTTATTCTGTATTCCATGTACCTTATAAGCCTTTAATGTAGAACAAGGATTAAATGTTCTTATTTATTACGTTCAAAATATCCTGCAACGTGACCTTTATGCCTAAACACACTACCATTCAAACGTTTGGGGTCACTTTTGATGGGAGTGATAAAAGGGCCTCTGTACACCTATGAAGTTATTCCACCTATGTAGTTACAATAGTCGTTTACAACATTAATAAAGCCTACATTGTATTTCTGAGCCATTTTGTGTAAATGTAATGGACAAAATGTGCTTTTCTTTTAAAGACAAGGACCACAAACTAAGTGACCCCAAACTTTTTAATGGTACTGTATGCATCAGACTTTTTCATTCTAGAGAGTAGAGCTGGGGAATAAAGAGGCGGCCAACAGCTGGATATGACAGCCGGCATGCTATGTCTTTATGTCCACAAAGTGTGCAGCTGAGTGTATTGAACCAGAGGTGGCACATTCAGCCTGCAGCCCATCAGGCATTTGCCTGGAGTGCCAGAATGGCCAGTCCGGGCTTGCGAAAGAGTGTGGTGTAGGTAGAGCGTGAGATTGCAGAGAACTAGAATCCCTGGCCTGTTAGTCTAGAGGAGTGACATGTTTTCATGAAGCAATAATCTCAAAACATGAGTCGGCAGAACTCCTCACTTGCTACACAGCATGACTAAGCAAACTCCACCCAAAGAAGAGTTAACTAAAAAATATATGCCTTGCTCTGTTGGACAGATAACATGCATAAGGTTTCTTTTATCTTGCCTATCTGCTGTACATTAGTGACTGATAGTATGTCTTCTAATGTACTGGCTGAAGGCGATAAGTATTATTAATAAAGAGGAAATAAAATTGAAACCAGTGCAAACAAGAAACTATTAAAGTGGGCTCCAAGATTTTATTAAGAAAATTAAAATAAAGTGAGAAATCTAGTGCCCACATTAGAACCCAGTAGATTTCTACATTTATGGGAAGTTTGTATCTGAAAAGGTATCAGAGAGTTCTACTGCTATAATGATAGACCCCCAAAAATGAAAAAGAAGAAAAAAGCGCTGCATAGAAAAAAATGCTCAAAAAGTCCTAAGTCAGAGATCATCCCTACTCTCTGTGAAACACAAATAATAAAACTAAATAATCAATATAGGGTGAGCAGTTCAAAATACATCTAAAGTGATCCCAACCCCAGAAATAATTGAATAGTACAATAATTATATGATAATGCAAAGTCTTCTGTACAGGATCAGAGAGAATCTGCAGAATTGTTCCAATAGGTTATTCACTTTGCATAAAAAAGAAAAATACTACATAACATAACCTATGTATGTAAGTATACACCAAAAACTCCCAAAGAGTTCATTCACAGAAGGGAGAGCATGCCATGCTTATATAGTAAGGGTTAATTGTGAGATTCATTGCTAGAACTTGCAGGCAAAATATATATATTTATTCATCCAAAGGGAAAAATATTAAAATGTATGAGTGGAGTGGTGAGCAAACCTTCTGGAGACTCACGCATACAGCCTGAAACAAAGTAGTATAATGATTTCTCAGACACCGCTGGAAATATCCCATATGAGATCAGTGTATACAGGATGCTCCGTTTATCCTCTACTGCCTAGATACTAGACTTGGGCACCAGGGGGCTCTTCGTGTTCGTCTTCGTGCTCGTCTTCGGGGAAAAAAAAATCTTCGTATTCCGCGAATATTCGCCCGTTCCTGTCTTCTCTTCGGGCGAATATTCGCGGACATTCTTCGTGCTCGTTTAATCTTCGTTTTCCTCCTGGTTGCCTAGCAGGGGTTAATACGGGGTTAATAACACATCACAGCAGCAGCAGCTGCCGTGAAGGTACGTGTGTGCAGCTCTATTGGTCGTTTCGGCAGGGGGCTGGTCTGGCATCAACGAGTGAATTGCAGAACTGCAGAATGCACTTCATTCGTTGATGGCAGGCGAGCCCCCTGCCGAAACGACCAATAGAGTTGCACACACATACCGAGGTGTACTGTCCATAGATGTTTAATAAAAGAATAGGGAATATTTTACATTTTTAAATTGATTTTGGACCACTTTACATGCCTAACATTTGCTACCTATTTACAATGGCATACTTTGCAACAACCCAACTTACTTATTGGACAGGACTGGAAAATAGCAGGACTGTCCACCAAAATCTTGGGTGTGTTGGCAGGTATGCTGATGGAAAAATGTTGGACAAGAACTAAAAAATAGCTTAGGGTTAATGTACGGTTATGTTTAAGATTAGTAGCAGTGCACTGGTTTGGTTAAAGATGGATTATGTCTAAATAATAATAATTTAATTTTAATGTTTTTTTTTTAAAAAAAAATAGGGGTTTATTTAAATGTATTTTAAAGTTAGATTTATTATTTAGTACTTGATTATATTTATTAAATGTTTATAGTAGCGTTACCTACCAAGCTATAACTACCTATGTGTATTTGCATTTTGCATACCTAGTTTAGCTAAATTAGATGGGACAGGACTGGAAAAAAGCAGGACTGTCCCTGAAAAAGTTGGGTCTGTTGGCAGGTATGTGGATGGAAAAATGTTATAGGGTGAAGTGTGAGTTATAGTGTTAATGTAATGCTATTAGTGAGTGAAGGCCAGGGCAAATAACAAGGAAAACGTCCTTGTGTTTTGTGCATTGTAAGTGTGTGTGTATGTGTGTTATGTGTGATGTCACTGTGTGTTATATGTGTTATATGTGTTATTGTGTGTGTTATGTTTGGTTGGTTGTGTATCAGAAGGAAAATAATGAAATGGAAAAGGAAATGGGAAAGGCAAATGAGTGGGCAATTGGCGACCCGCTCACCTGTTTCACCCCAGGGCAAAGCACCCAAACACTGTCAGTCTTAGACGTTTGGCAGCAGACTTCCAGAGCTCAGACACAAGGCCCTAGCGTAAGCTGGCCACTCCGGCGGAGGTAGCAGGCGTTGCCACACCGCAAACAGAGGCAGCCAGGGGGGAGAAACTGCCCTTACCATTAGGGACATTTTGGGCATGACTCTAGCCAGGAAGCGAACTGGCAGAGAAGAGATGCTGGCACCACCACCAGCAGCAGCATTGAAAAGGCGAATGAGTGGGCAATTGGCGACCCACTCACCTGTTTCACCCCAGGGCAAAGCACCCAAACACTGTCAGTCTTAGACGTTTGGCAGCAGACTTCCAGAGCTCAGACACAAGGCCCTAGCGTAAGCTGGCCACTCCGGCGGAGGTAGCAGGCGTTGCCACACCGCAGACAGAGGCAGCCAGGGGGGAGAAACTGCCCTTACCATTAGGGACATTTGATTCATGACACTAGCCAGGAAGCGAACTGGCATCGAAGAGACACTGGCACCACCAGCAGCAGCAGCAGCAGCAGAATTGGGAAAGGCGAATGAGTGGGCAATTGGCGACCCACTCACCTGTTTCACCCCAGGGCAAAGCACCCAAACACTGTCAGTCTTAAACGTTTGGCAGCAGACTTCCAGAGCTCAGACACAAGGCCCTAGCGTAAGCTGGCCACTCCGGCGGAGGTAGCAGGCGTTGCCACACCGCAGACAGAGGCAGCCAGGGGGGAGAAACTGCCCTTACCATTAGGGACATTTGATTCATGACACTAGCCAGGAAGCGAACTGGCAGAGAAGAGACACTGGCACCACCACCAGCAGCAGAATTGGGAAAGGCGAATGAGTGGGCAATTGGCGACCCACTCACCTGTTTCACCCCAGGGCAAAGCACCCAAACACTGTCAGTCTTAGACGTTTGGCAGCAGACTTCCAGAGCTCAGACACAAGGCCCTAGCGTAAGCTGGCCACTCCGGCGGAGGTAGCAGGCGTTGCCACACCGCAGACAGAGGCAGCCAGGGGGGAGAAACTGCCCTTACAATTAGGGACATTTTGGGCATGACTCTAGCCAGGAAGCGAACTGGCAGAGAAGAGATGCTGGCACCACCACCACCACCACCACCACCACCAGCAGCATTGAAAAATTGGAAAGGCGAATGAGTGGGCAATTGGCGACCCACTCACCTGTTTCACCCCAGGGCAAAGCACCCAAACACTGTCAGTCTTAGACGTTTGGCAGCAGACTTCCAGAGCTCAGACACTAGGCCCTAGCGTAAGCTGGCCACTCCGGCGGAGGTAGCAGGCGTTGCCACACCGCAGACAGAGGCAGCCAGGGGGGAGAAACTGCCCTTACCATTAGGGACATTTGATTCATGACACTAGCCAGGAAGCGAACTGGCATCGAAGAGACACTGGCACCACCAGCAGCAGCAGCAGCAGCAGAATTGGGAAAGGCGAATGAGTGGGCAATTGGCGACCCACTCACCTGTTTCACCCCAGGGCAAAGCACCCAAACACTGTCAGTCTTAGACGTTTGGCAGCAGACTTCCAGAGCTCAGACACTAGGCCCTAGCGTAAGCTGGCCACTCCGGCGGAGGTAGCAGGCGTTGCCACACCGCAGACAGAGGCAGCCAGGGGGGAGAAACTGCCCTTACCATTAGGGACATTTGATTCATGACACTAGCCAGGAAGCGAACTGGCATCGAAGAGACACTGGCACCACCAGCAGCAGCAGCAGCAGCAGAATTGGGAAAGACGAATGAGTGGGCAATTGGCGACCCACTCACCTGTTTCACCCCAGGGCAAAGCACCCAAACACTGTCAGTCTTAGACGTTTGGCAGCAGACTTCCAGAGCTCAGACACAAGGCCCTAGCGTAAGCTGGCCACTCCGGCGGAGGTAGCAGGCGTTGCCACACCGCAAACAGACGCAGCCAGAGGGGAGAAACTGCCCTTACCACTAGGGACATTTTGGGCATGACTCTAGCCAGGAAGCGAACTGGCAGAGAAGAGATGCTGGCACCACCACCACCACCAGCAGCAGCATTGAAAAATGGGAAAGGCGAATGAGTGGGCAATTGGCGACCCACTCACCTGTTTCACCCCAGGGCAAAGCACCCAAACACTGTCAGTCTTAGACGTTTGGCAGCAGACTTCCAGAGCTCAGACACAAGGCCCTAGCGTAAGCTGGCCACTCCGGCGGAGGTAGCAGGCGTTGCCACACCGCAGACAGAGGCAGCCAGGGGGGAGAAACTGCCCTTACAATTAGGGACATTTTGGGCATGACTCTAGCCAGGAAGCGAACTGGCAGAGAAGAGATGCTGGCACCACCACCAGCAGCAGCATTGAAAAGGCGAATGAGTGGGCAATTGGCGACCCACTCACCTGTTTCACCCCAGGGCAAAGCATCCAAACACTGTCAGTCCTTGGCGTTTGGGAGCGGACTTCCAGAGCTCAGACACAAGGCCCTAGCGTAAGCTGGCTACATTGGCGGAGGTAGCAGGCGTTGCCACACCGCAGCAAGTGCAACCAGGGGGGAGAAACTGCCCTCACCATCAGGGACATTCGAGGCATGACACTAGCCAGGAAGCGAACTGGCATTGAAGAGAGACACTGGCACCACCACCAGCAGCAGCAGAATTGGGAAAGGCAAATGAGTGGGCAATTGACGACCCGCTCACCTGTTTCACCCCAGGGCAAAGCATCCAAACACTGTCAGTCCTTGGCGTTTGGGAGCGGACTTCCAGAGCTCAGACACAAGGCCCTAGCGTAAGCTGGCTACATTGGCGGAGGTAGCAGGCGTTGCCACACCGCAGCAAGTGCAACCAGGGGGGAGAAACTGCCCTTACCATAAGGGACAATTAAGGCATGACACTAGCCAGGAAGCGAACTGGCAGAGAAGAGATGCTGGCACCACCAGCAGCAGCAGCAGCAGCAGCAGCAGCAGCAGCATTGGAAAAGGCAAATGAGTGGGCAATTGACGACCCGCTCACCTGTTTCACCCCAGGGCAAAGCATCCAAACACTGTCAGTCCTTGGCGTTTGGGAGCGGACTTCCAGAGCTCAGACACAAGGCCCTAGCGTAAGCTGGCTACATTGGCGGAGGTAGCAGGCGTTGCCACACCGCAGCAAGTGCAACCAGGGGGGAGAAACTGCCCTTACCATAAGGGACAATTAAGGCATGACACTAGCCAGGAAGCGAACTGGCAGAGAAGAGATGCTGGCACCACCAGCAGCAGCAGCAGCAGCAGCAGCAGCAGCAGCATTGGAAAAGGCAAATGAGTGGGCAATTGACGACCCGCTCACCTGTTTCACCCCAGGGCAAAGCATCCAAACACTGTCAGTCCTTGGCGTTTGGGAGCGGACTTCCAGAGCTCAGACACAAGGCCCTAGCGTAAGCTGGCTACATTGGCGGAGGTAGCAGGCGTTGCCACACCGCAGCAAGTGCAACCAGGGGGGAGAAACTGCCCTTACCATAAGGGACAATTAAGGCATGACACTAGCCAGGAAGCGAACTGGCAGAGAAGAGATGCTGGCACCACCAGCAGCAGCAGCAGCAGCAGCAGCATTGGAAAAGGCAAATGAGTGGGCAATTGACGACCCGCTCACCTGTTTCACCCCAGGGCAAAGCATCCAAACACTGTCAGTCCTTGGCGTTTGGGAGCGGACTTCCAGAGCTCAGACACAAGGCCCTAGCGTAAGCTGGCTACATTGGCGGAGGTAGCAGGCGTTGCCACACCGCAGCAAGTGCAACCAGGGGGGAGAAACTGCCCTTACCATAAGGGACAATTAAGGCATGACACTAGCCAGGAAGCGAACTGGCAGAGAAGAGATGCTGGCACCACCAGCAGCAGCAGCAGCAGCAGCAGCAGCATTGGAAAAGGCAAATGAGTGGGCAATTGACGACCCGCTCACCTGTTTCACCCCAGGGCAAAGCATCCAAACACTGTCAGTCCTTGGCGTTTGGGAGCGGACTTCCAGAGCTCAGACACAAGGCCCTAGCGTAAGCTGGCTACATTGGCGGAGGTAGCAGGCGTTGCCACACCGCAGCAAGTGCAACCAGGGGGGAGAAACTGCCCTTACCATAAGGGACAATTAAGGCATGACACTAGCCAGGAAGCGAACTGGCAGAGAAGAGATGCTGGCACCACCAGCAGCAGCAGCAGCAGCAGCAGCAGCAGCAGCAGCATTGGAAAAGGCAAATGAGTGGGCAATTGACGACCCGCTCACCTGTTTCACCCCAGGGCAAAGCATCCAAACACTGTCAGTCCTTGGCGTTTGGGAGCGGACTTCCAGAGCTCAGACACAAGGCCCTAGCGTAAGCTGGCTACATTGGCGGAGGTAGCAGGCGTTGCCACACCGCAGCAAGTGCAACCAGGGGGGAGAAACTACCCTCACCATCAGGGACATTCGAGGCATGACACTAGCCAGGAAGCGAACTGGCATTGAAGAGAGACACTGGCACCACCACCAGCAGCAGCAGAATTGGGAAAGGCGAATGAGTGGGCAATTGACGACCCGCTCACCTGTTTCACCCCAGGGCAAAGCATCCAAAAACTGTCAGTCCTTGGCGTTTGGGAGCGGACTTCCAGAACTCAGACACAAGGCCCTAGCGTAAGCTGGCTACACCGGCGGAGGTAGCAGGCGTTGCCACACCGCAGCAAGTGCAACCAGGGGGGAGAAACTACCCTCACCATCAGGGACATTCGAGGCATGACACTAGCCAGGAAGCGAACTGGCATTGAAGAGAGACACTGGCACCACCACCAGCAGCAGCAGAATTGGGAAAGGCGAATGAGTGGGCAATTGACGACCCGCTCACCTGTTTCACCCCAGGGCAAAGCATCCAAAAACTGTCAGTCCTTGGCGTTTGGGAGCGGACTTCCAGAACTCAGACACAAGGCCCTAGCGTAAGCTGGCTACACCGGCGGAGGTAGCAGGCGTTGCCACACCGCAGCAAGTGCAACCAGGGGGGAGAAACTACCCTCACCATCAGGGACATTCGAGGCATGACACTAGCCAGGAAGCGAACTGGCATTGAAGAGAGACACTGGCACCACCACCAGCAGCAGCAGAATTGGGAAAGGCGAATGAGTGGGCAATTGACGACCCGCTCACCTGTTTCACCCCAGGGCAAAGCATCCAAAAACTGTCAGTCCTTGGCGTTTGGGAGCGGACTTCCAGAACTCAGACACAAGGCCCTAGCGTAAGCTGGCTACACCGGCGGAGGTAGCAGGCGTTGCCACACCGCAGCAAGTGCAACCAGGGGGGAGAAACTACCCTCACCATCAGGGACATTCGAGGCATGACACTAGCCAGGAAGCGAACTGGCATTGAAGAGAGACACTGGCACCACCACCAGCAGCAGCAGAATTGGGAAAGGCGAATGAGTGGGCAATTGACGACCCGCTCACCTGTTTCACCCCAGGGCAAAGCATCCAAAAACTGTCAGTCCTTGGCGTTTGGGAGCGGACTTCCAGAGCTCAGACACAAGGCCCTAGCGTAAGCTGGCTACACCGGCGGAGGTAGCAGGCGTTGCCACACCACAGCAAGTGCAACCAGGGGGGAGAAACTACCCTTACCATCAGGGACATTCGAGGCATGACACTAGCCAGGAAGCGAACTGGCATTGAAGAGAGACACTGGCACCACCACCAGCAGCAGCAGAATTGGGAAAGGCAAATGAGTGGGCAATTGACGACCCGCTCACCTGTTTCACCCCAGGGCAAAGCATCCAAGCACTGTCAGTCCTTGGCGTTTGGGAGCAGACCTACAGAACTCAGACACAAGGCCCTAGCGTAAGCTGGCTACACCGGCGGAGGTAGCAGGCGTTGCCACACCGCAGCAAGTGCAACCAGGGGGGAGAAACTACCCTTACCATCAGGGACATTCGAGGCATGACACTAGCCAGGAAGCGAACTGGCATTGAAGAGAGACACTGGCACCACCACCAGCAGCAGCAGAATTGGGAAAGGCGAATGAGTGGGCAATTGACGACCCGCTCACCTGTTTCACCCCAGGGCAAAGCATCCAAGCACTGTCAGTCCTTGGCGTTTGGGAGCAGACCTACAGAACTCAGACACAAGGCCCTAGCATAAGCTAGCTACACCGGCGGAGGTAGCAGGCGTTGCCACACCGCAGCAAGTGCAACCAGGGGGGAGAAACTACCCTTTCCATTAGGGACATCTGAGGCATGATTTCAGCCAGGAAGCGAACTGGCAAAAGATACTGGCACCACCACCAGCAGCAGCGTTGGAAACGGAAAAAGGTGAATGAGTGGGCAATTGACGACCCACTCACCTGTTTCACCCCAGGGCAAAGCATCCAAAGACTGTCAGTCCTAGGCGTTTGGGAGCGGACTTACAGAGCTCAGACACTAGGCCCTAGCGTAAATTGGCTACACCAGCGGAGGTAGCAGGCATTGCCACACCGCAGCAAGTGCAACCAGGGGGAGAAACTACCTTAAACATTAGAGAGAAAAAATTTAACTTTCCAAGCTAAGAGCTGGGTAACCCAATTTGGGCAGATTGAATTTAAGAAAGGCAATCTGCTCCATCAGATGAGGTGCCATGCGTGAGCGCTGTGGACTCAGTATGTTTCCAGTCATAGAAAACACGCGCTCACTTTGAACAGTGGTTGGCGGACATGATAGAAGCTGCTGCGCAACCCATGAGAGTGCAGGCCACACACTCTTCTTTTCATCCCAGTAGCTAAGAGGATCAACATTAGGAGCAGAAGGAACTTCACAGAGGTAAAGTTTGACCATTTCAGCAGCACTACTCTCCTTTCTGCTGCTAGCTCTGTCAGATGGTCCAACTATACTGCCAAGTGCCTCTTCCCAAAACGCAGCTGCTCCACTCAGCTGTGTTGTGCTGCTTGTGGCACTGCTGCTGATGCTGCTGCTAGGGGTAGCAGACCACATCATCTCTTCCTCCTCCTGCACCTCACCCTCCTCGGACAGCATTCCCATTTTACGCTGCCAGTCACGCACCTTGTTGACCAATTGCTCCCGGTAGCTACTGAGAACATTGAATTTCAAAGCTAGCTTTCCCTTAATTCTTGGATCACAAAGGCACGCTAGCATCATTTCGGGACTCTCTTCCATTCGCTTGCGAAGGTGTACTTTTAGCAGATCCTTCAGCTTCCTGACTATGGCTGCTACGTCAGGATGTAGAGTGCCACCTTGAACAGCCTCACGGTTTCCAAGGAACACATCCATCTTGCTGCCTAGATGGGAGAACACTGGGATTACCTGGGCCAGACTGGCAGTGTTTGAGCTTAAATTTTCTGTGGCATCCCTGAATGGTTTAAGGACTGCCACTAGCTGGGCGATCACTGTCCAATCCTCCCTATTCAATGGAGAGGTAATCCCTATATTGTGCTCTGAGGCAAGATTATGGATTGCCCTCTGCTGCTCCAAAATCCTCTCTAGCATGTCTAACGTGGAGTTCCACCGTGTACTGACATCCTGACGTAGGCAGTGTACGGGAAGACCTGACCTCTCTTGCTCTTCCCTCAAAAGTTGGCTAGCCTTAACACTATGGTGAAAGTGCCCAGCGATCTTT
This sequence comes from Spea bombifrons, assembly GCF_027358695.1. NCBI lineage: Eukaryota > Metazoa > Chordata > Amphibia > Anura > Pelobatidae > Spea > Spea bombifrons. The sequence continues at coordinate 138,051,197 of NC_071087.1, read as the reverse complement.
CTGCAGCGGGACAGAACTACTGCTGCCACATTAGTTCCTTCTGACATTGCTGCCTTCACTACAAGATGGATGATGTGGGCTGCACAGCGCACACCAACAATATGACCATCTCGCAGCGCTTTCACCATATTGGCACCTCCGTCAGTTACCACAAAACCAACTTCAACATTGGTGCCCGCCTCTGCTCCCACCCAAAGGCTAAACATTTTCCTAATCGCATGCAGAATATTTTGGGAAGTGTGCTTTTCATCCATCACTTCTGCATGGAGAAGGAATGATCGGTAGCCTGCTGCAGCAACTTCCTTAGACACACCGGGCTGCCACCAGTGTGCTGTCAAAGAAAGAAAGGCATGCTGGGCGCTAGGTGCACTCCACAAATCTGTAGTGAAATGAACACACTGACCAGCAGCCTTGGAAAGCTCCTCTTTCACTGCTGCAACACAGGACCGATACAGCGAGGGGACAATGTTCCTGCTGAAAGTGGAACGTGACGGAACTGTGTATTGTGGAGCCACAGCCGCCATCAATTGTTTGAAAGGCTCCCCTTCAATCATGGAGAAGGATGCCCCTCCAACAGCAATGAACTGACCAATAAGTCGCGTTACTTTATTGGCCTGCTGTTTGGGCATCGTTCTCTTGGAGTGGAATGCCCCAAATTCTTCCAGGGTGGGCTGGGCATGCAGTGCTCCAACCTGCCTTGGCCTCTGGCTGCCAGCACTAGTTGCTGCTGCTGCTGCTGCTGCTGCTATTGGCTCAGAAGAAGAAGCTGTTGGGGTTTTTCCACGGCCACCAGCTATGCTGCCTGCACTAAGTTTTACCTCTGCATCTTTCCCCAATAGCACAGCGTTGTGTTGAGTGCTGAGGTGATGCTTCATGCTAGCACTGGTAAAATGGCCAGACACTTTCCCTCTGCTTATTAGCTTCCCACAATGTTTGCACTTTCCATAGCGCCCTTCTTCAACATTTTCAAAGTGCTCCCAAATTGGGGCGCGCATAGCCTTGGAGTGTGCCTTGGGTGCTGCTCTTACTGCTCGGGGTGGATGAACAGAGGCAGAACTAGTGGTGGTGGGACTGGTGGTAACAGTACTGGCCATAGTGGGACTGCTAATTGCTTTAGATTTGCTAGGTTTTGCTGCTGCTGCTGGTGGTGGTGATGGTGATGATCGTAGCGGAGAAGGTGGAGGCTCAGGGGAAAATTGTGCACTAGTCATTTGGACACTGCTCCCTGAGGAATCTGATTCCTGACCACTCATCTCCTCTACTTCCTCTGGCTCATAGTCTAGCTCTTCATTAGCCAGATCGAATGGAATTCCTGCTAGGCTGGAGCTAAGACTGATATCGTCGTGAGACTCGTGACTAGTAGTAGTGCGAGCAGGAAGAATAGACTCTGCACTTGGCCTCTCAGTCTCAGGCTCCTCTGCTACCTCGCTAGGTGGAGTTCCACTATGTGTAGCCCTCTCTCTAACTGTCTTTACAAAAATTTTGTAAGGACTTGGTGGCTTGCTAGAGGTACTAGGAGGACATGGCGTGGCGGTACCAGTGGGAACAGTAGGCGCAGCACTAGTGGTGGTAGAGGCGGTAGAGGTGGGGGTGGTGGTGGTGGTTTTCCCTACAAAGGAATGAGATCGCTTTGGTTTGGGACCCCTCTGAGTCTTGCTGCTAATTTGGCTCTGCTTGGTACCTTGCATGCTGCTGGTGGATGGGGAAGATGCTGCTTGGGGCAAAAGGCACTTCTTTTTAGTCACTGGGCTGGTACTACTTGTGCTACCCTTTAACTTTGAACGTGCTTCTGGTGCTTTAGGCTTTCCGTAAAAAACCATAGAGCTTGTGGGCCTAGCCGCACTACTACTGCCTGCTTTTGGTGCCTTTCCTTTACTTGATGATCCTTCAAGCAATGCTTCCCCAAATGATAAGCGAGAGCTTGGCCTACTTGGCCGACTAGACTGACGCAAAGGCTGCATCTTAGAACTGGTGGTGGTGCTGGTGGTGGTGCTGGTGGTGGTGGTGGTAGATGGAGCTTGTCCCTCCTTAGTCCCAAAAGGAGGATCCATTTCAAATTTTGTGTTGTGTGTGTAGTGTAGTGTAGTGTAGTGTAGTGTAGTGTTTAAAAAACTATAAAAAAAAAATAAAAAAATAAAAATAAAAAAAAGGAAAAACGAATTAAAGACAAAAAAATTAGAGGAAGTTCTCTTCAGTGCTACTGCTTAAAAAGTAAAACTATGCACTACTGCACTGTGCTGTGTGCAATCTGCCAAAATCCTAAAGTTATTTAAATTATTAACTCAAGATTAACTATTTAATAACTAGCAGTATTTTATTTTTAATTTGAATTTACACGGGCCTAAGAGCTTAGCCTACTACTATGCTAGCCTAAAGCTATATTTCCTTACTATAAGTCTACCTCTAGGCAGACGCTCTCAAACCCACTAAGCTAAAGTGAGGTTAAATCAGATTCAGTATATGATTTATTAATTAATATTAAGTTATATAATATTAATAGATTAGAACTAATTTACTTATATATTATGTATTATAGATAGAAGAATATAGATTATGAATTAGAATTTAGAATTAGAATTACTTATATTATAGATTATGAATTAGAATATTATTATTTATAATATATTATAGATTAAGATTAAAGAAGATTAGAATTATTTTAGTACTACAGCTAGTAGCTTGAAGCTTTGCTTAGTACAGCTCGTCACAGTCAATTTTTCTTGAAAAGAATTAGAAATAAAATAAAATGTCACAGCAAAACAGTTATCTTCACTGCTTGCTGCACTCACTAGCCCAACAAGTTCACTTCACTGATGGACTGAGGTGAGCAAAACACTAAGGGTACTTTTAATAAAATTGAAATAAAATGTAAAATAAATGAGAAAATCTTTGCAAAACAGTTAACGTCACTGCTTGCTGATCAAAAAAAAACACAGCACTTATGCGGCTGCACTCACTAGCCCAACAAGTTCACTTCACTGATGGACTGAGGTGAGCAAAACAAATGAAATAAAATGAAAGATTAATTAAGAAAAATTGACTTGGTCTCTTACTGTTGCTAAAACAAAGCACAAACTATAGAGCTGCAGCACCAGTACTAATAAGATTAGCTGAACTATACGCTAGTAGTAATTAATTAATATTATTACTTTTATTTATAGCTAATTTAATTAACTATTAAGATAAGAAAGAATTAGAGAATTATTGATATTACTGATTTTAGATTAGACACTAGTAGATGTTCTGAATGTCTACAGTACACTCTACACTAGTATACTATTACTAACTATAACTGACAAATATATATATTTTATAATGAATTCAATTATTAATTATATTAATTAATATTACTGATTTTAAATTAGACACTAGTAGATGAATGTCTACAGTACACTCTACACTAGTATACTATAGTATATATATATATATGACTGACAAATATATATATATATATATTATAATGAACTATTAAATTATAGATTCTATTAAATTGTAATTTATAAATTCTATTTAATTTATTTAAGCAGGACAGGCAATAGGCACTAGTGCCAGCCCAGGGCAAGGGCACCCCAGTGCCACTGAGGCACTGGGTGCACTGTCAACTCAACAGCACTTACACTAAAGTTGATGACAAATTAATTTTAAAAAAATTAAATTAATCAAATTATTATTATTAAATTAATTATATTAAGTAGCACTGAAGTGAGGATGAAGTACACTGTGAGAAAGGCTTACCAGTCTCACACAGAACAGAACAATCTCTCTCTGTAACGCTCGGATGCAGCACAGCAGTGTTGCCAAAGCAGTCACAGCGAAAAATGAATGGATCTCTCAGGCAAGCTCTGGTCTTATAAAGGCGCCTTCAGAATTCAAAAAACAGCAGCACAGGCATTGGACGAGACCCTTAGCGTTACGTCACAAGAGTGAGCTGATTGGACAGACGAGGATCAGCTCACTCCTGTTTGAAATTTTGGCGGTTGCGCGGCAAAAACGAAGACGATCACGAAGAATCTTCGATTCTTCGTGATTGTGAGTCTTCGTCTTCGCCTACGGTTTGCCGGCACTGTATTCTGTTCTACGTTCCTTCGGAACGAACAAAAAAACGGCCTCTTCGTGCTCGTTTTCATGTTCGCCCGAAGACGAATGCACAAGTCTACTAGATACTTAATCGCTCTAATCACTGACGCAATCAGGCATCGTGCTAACGTGCATAGTATACAGTACAGAGTCTCTCTACAGTACATAGTCTCAAGTTCAAGTTTGAATAGTGGATTCACCTGCCTCATACACTTAATCAGGATTATATCCTAAAGAGTTCATTACATGAGGTGCATCCATTAAATAGAAAGTACATTCATCAAATATATATATATATATATATATATATATATATATATATTATTTAACAATATAAAAATAAATATAAAGAATATATAAAAATATGTAAATATATAAATTGTGTATATATAAATATTAAGAATATAAAACTATGCAGCCATTTTTACAATTCAATATATCGGTAACACAGGCAACCTTACAATCCATGCTAACATCACAATAACCATACCTGGGATCTCTCAGGGTTTGACCCGGAGATTGCCAGGGGAGGGCTGCTCCTCCAGTTCTCCGGGACAACACCCGAGTCCTCCGGGTTGCGGGAGCGGGGTCTTGACACGCCCTGCTCCCTGCCCATTTTTTTATTTCCATGGGAGTGTTCCCCCCTGACGTCAGCGGGCCCACCCACCGACATCAGCGGGACTGCCCACCGACATCAGCGGGACTGCCCACCGACATCAGCGGGACTGCCCACCGACATCAGCGGGACTGCCCACCAACATCAGCGGGACCGTCCACTGTCCACAGTGTGGAGTCCTGGCTGCGTCCTGCAAGGAAAGGCTCCGGGTAGCCGGAGCCGAGAAGTTCCCAGGTATGACAATAACGTATAAAACAATAATATATGTACACCATGCATTAATATGATAGCTCCACCTGAGTAAAAATATATATTTATAAAAGTGAATCAAACATGGTTACTAACTCACTATTAATTTCAACGCCAGATTAACACACCATGGGGCCCTACGCATGTTACCAATTCGGAGGCGCCTCCTAATCTTTTACATATGGGACAATTTATCGGTCAGCCTTTAAGGTTCTGCTTCCAGGCTGGCCTGCCGTCTGTCAATGTAAGGGGCCTACACAAATGGCCCCTCACTCAGACACAGAGCTCCTGCTAGGGTGATCCAGCTTATGCTCATTACACATATAATACTGGTGCCAACTCCTGAGAAACCATTATATATTTATATATATATATATATTATTATTATTATACTTTATTTATAAAGCGCAGACAGATTCCGCTGTACAAGATGAACATTTTACAGATAATGACAAGTACAATACAGCAATTGACATACAGATACAAGAGGAATGAAGGGCCCTGTTCCCACAGGAACTTACAATATATATAAATATATGCGTGGCCAGTCCTATTTCTTAGATTGCTTTCTGCACCTAGGCCCAACCCTAGGTCCCTCCGATGTCCGTGGCAGCGCTCCCGCTAATGTCATGGGATACTGGGTGGGGAGTCGGACGTGCTGCAATGCCGCTCCCGCCACCTAGAGTTTTTCCATAGTGACCTTGAGAAGTCTCCAGACGAAGACCAGATAGTTTCTAGGTGGAGGAGAAATTGAGACAAAATGTTAGAACAAGATAATCAGGATTATATGCTGTCAAATTCTGTGCTTCTATGTTGTTGACTCCTGAGCAACCATTTATTATATATATATATATATATATTGTCAGCCCCTCCAACCACCTAGGCAGGGCCGGCCCAAGACAAAATGCCGCCTGGGGAGAAGTTTAAAATGCTGCCCCCCCCATTATCTACCCTGCCACCCCCCCATTATCTACCCTTCCTCTCCCTCCCTCCCTATTATCTACTAACTTACCGTTCAGCAGTCCTGCGGCGAGTCTCCCTGCTCGGTCTCGGTGCCGGCTTGTAATGCTGAGCGCCGGAAATGACGTCATCTTTCGGCGCTCAGCATTACAAGCCGGCACCGAGACCAAGCTAGAGGGCTCGCAGAGGAGAGAGAGAGGGCGTCGAGCAGGTACTGACAAGTTGGTAAGTGAAAACCACTCGGCGCCCCCCTCTCCCTTCCGCTTTAAAAAAAAAAAAAAGGGGCTTCAAGCCCCACTCGGCTCTATTGTCGGGCCAGCCCTGCACCTAGGAATCCTCTTCTTAGTTACTGTAAATCATTAGTGGGCAACCCAACATCATCAACATCCATGCAGGTTTTACCTATTCAGTAATGTCTTTGAAATAGATTACACTTCTGTATACACACGGGTATACTAAGCTACAATACGTTTCAATAAATAAATATGATTTATGGGTGTGGAGTCCTTATAAATCCGTTGTTTCTTTGCCTCTAGGATGCACGCTGACTAAGCACGTTTGGCTGGACTAAAGTAAGTGTTTGTGAAGGGATGGCTCAGGTTTGAGCCGTGCAAATCACTAATGCTTAGTGATCACTGCTTTCTATGCTCTGGCCCTGCTTTTCTAGTAAATGTTCCCAGTATGACTCAGTGTGTACGTGAATTAATCTTGATGACTCAGGGTTTGTCTGCCTGATCTGTGTGGCCGTGTGTTAAACCTGTCAGTACATGTTTGGCTTGCTTGTATATAATGTAAATAATTGCTTGGTTCCAGACCACTGCAATGCAGTATAGCTCACAGGTATTAGGGCCTCCCAAGGCTTCTGATGACATCTGCCCTTAATGGCTCCAGTAATTACCCGTTTTCATTTTGCCGATACACAACTGTGCCGCGTTCATGCACGCACAATAACATATTGGATTTATATACATTGAGAGAGTCCATATATTAGAACTTGGGAAGGGGCTCAGTATTATGTTTTTTTTATCTGTAATATCTCTCTCCCAGGATTTGGCCTTCACATCAGACCATGCATGTTCTTATACTTGCAAATCAGTTTTGTGTGTATAAAACGACTGGTACTAGCCTACCAGAAACTGCCAGCTAGCCTGCCTCTGCAGAGTATATAACTCGACTGACCACTTTACTTCTTCGTGCATAGACCCAAACGAGAGATTAATCAAAGTATTCAATAAATCAAGTATTACATAGGTTGGTACGTACATAAGACTTATCCAAAGCAATGAGAAATTAGATTTGGACTTAACCTTCTTTTAATCAATCTAGATGAATCAACCGATTATGACTAATACAACAGGCTCTATAAATGGACTAAAGATTACTCACCGCATCGTAAAAAACGGTCAACTTTTCAAAGATTCAGTGTTCCTTAAAAATAAAAATAAATGCATTGTCACAAAACATTAAATGATATATTTTGGATTTTTTGTTGCTTGACCATCTTACCACAGTAATTGTTGGCTCTGTTTTGAGACAATAAATTAATAGGGGAAACTTTCATATGTACTTCAATAAGACATAAAATAGCATGTATGAAGTAGAGGGCATAGTGCTCCGGGCAAGACCACCCATTAACCAACCACCCACCACTTACCAAATAATACGCGGACAACAGAGTTATGGATGAAAACAGGCCACAGCTTTTATTACATAACACACAAACCATACTGTGTTAGCCTATATTTTGGAGAAAAACATATTTATAAACAACATTATCCATAAATAACATACACAAACAGCCAAGAGCTAACACAGAATAAATTAACTCCGTCCTTGCCGGCCCGGCTTCACTGCTTAAAACCACCGAGGTACTCACCTCCCCCCTCGTCCAACATCACCAAACAGCTCCCTGCGCTGCCATCTACCAGTGCTGACCACCAGCCGACCATAAGCTCGGTGGGCACGACCAAGGTCATAGACCTTACCACAAGAGGTTAGGGGAGGATTGAGACCCGCCTTCCGTCCTTACACCACCTTCCATATCCAGCCACACCAATTCCTGACCGGCAAGGACACGACACCCGCCTGCTGTGACAAAGAAAGAAAATGAGACAAAGACAATGACAAAACACAAATACAGGGAGGGAGGGCGGGCGGGAAGTGACAGCTAGCCGGCTATTAAAATGGCAATGACCCTGGACCTATAGGACACCCCTATATACACATGCACGCCCCCACGCCATACACCCACCAATCACTACGCACCAACCCCCACTCATACATGTGCCCTGTACATTAAGCTACGCTAATTCCCAGGGGCCTTTTCGTTATTGATGCCAAATAAAACGGAGGCATCATTCTAAACAATGACGAAAGCCTTGTGATTGGTGATTAAACTGCATATCAGATGTTATTTAATGGCATTATTGTAAAGAAGAACATAGATGTTTTTTTATTATTTTATTAAAAAAATATAAAAGGAAAGGAATGTTGCTTTTTTAATACATTCTACTTTTTTTTTAAATAGGCCCTCAATAAACTCTAAATCCAGACTAATCAAATATGTGATTAATAGTGCTAATGTGTAATATTCTGCCCAAACCTGTCCTGACCACGCTGGTGGCTTTAGTGGAGCACCAGGCACGGCAGAATTATCTCTGCATAGAGGCTCCTCTCACTACAGACTTTGTTTCACTGCCAATTGCCACATATTCCTCAACTACTACTAAGTACTGAGCCTGAACAGTAGAAATATGATCACATTGATAACATATAACGCTTTACAAGATGTCTATATGACGCTTTGCCCATGGTTCAAAACACATGCAATATTTGCCCAAGATTCAGTCATTTGTCCAAAAATACAACAACGCAATCAAAGCTCACCACCGAATTGTATAATGTTTGCCTATGGTGTAAGTTATGGTATTTTAAAAAAAATTCAAACTATATTTTTAAGGACAGCAGAGACAAGAGCCCCAGTGGTGTTTGTGAAGGGAGAGGAGAATATGTGAACTGGGATTTAACCTATGAGGTTAAAGGGACACTCCGGGTATAATATTTCTGAACATTCATATGCCTGAAGAAGAGAACTAAATAGTCTCGAAAGCTTGAAATCCATTATAGTTCAGTTGGCCAAAAAAGGTATCATCTTCATCAAAAAATTGCTCTCTCTCTCTCTTTCTACAGGTAGCAGTACAACTCTTTACATCAGTAAAATGTTAAGGCTTTTATACATGTCAATGGACGATTAAAAATAAACTCAAAGGATAAGACCTTTCCAAGAATCACGATAATTAAAATAATCCAAAAACTGCGTGTATTAATTCTTCAACTACCAGACCATGTACTAACTGTGATATGTGAGAAAGAAGCCTCTTAGCTTTATCCTAGGATGTGTGCTTCTTGTGAGGTTGGCCAAAACTATGTACTTATTTCAAGGGCTCTCAGATTGTTTGACTAAACCCAAATAAGCTTAATGTAGTAGTTCCATGAAACTCCTTGCAATGCGTGCTTGTCAGGAAATCGCAGCAGAACATGTTTCACAGTGCAGAGAGGATTTCAATATGTATTTGATTTTTTTTAAAAATTGTAGTTTAATGTATAATGTATAGCGGGTTTGTACATTTGATAGAAAAACAAACATGATAGTTATTTAATATTTATTTTATTCTTGATAACAGTATGCTTTTATATTTAAAACAAATCCCAAAAGCATACGAAAGCACAAGTTATACCTAAAATCCTGCATTCTGAGATTTTATTGTTGTCCATCTATCATTGTTTTCTATCCTAGAAAGATTATGTTAATGTTTCTGCTTCTGTTGTATAATTGATGCAATGCTCCAATTCTGGTAATGCAAAGGGTCAAAATATTTTGGCAGAACCAGCTTGTGCTGATGTGGCAGAAGCTGTTGATCTTTTTATACTCTCCCAAGTAGCTTCAACAGATGTTACTGTCTCCATCTTTTTTTTTTATATATATATATATTTTTTTTTAAGTCAAATGATGCTGTAATTGAAATTTAAGGAACCTGTTTTATCTCCTTTGATTGTTATGATTATATTAATGAAACAACTCTGGCTAGTCTATACAAAATAACCTAAATTAATTAACCTTTGAGCTAAAAGAAATGTTTTATTATTTGTAATCATCACATTATGAATAGATATTAAATATTTCTAAGCTTAAAACTTACTGTACAGCTATAAAAATAAGTTAAATGTATTATCTGACAGAATTACACATAATGACACACAACACAATAGGATTCTTGCTTTAAGAAGGTCTATGATAAACTTCAGAATTATATATATATGTTTTGCCCTTCTCTGATAAAAAAAAAAAAAAAAACACGGGTATGAAATCCAAAAGGCCATCAAAAATGTCCGTAATTAGGATTTCCCTACAGTATCCATCCTTACCTTGGGAACTTTCAAAATCTTCACAGGATCCTTCAGGACAACTGGCCACTGTGCTTTCTGGGTGGCCCCTTGATTTCAGAGTATGAGTGTAGCTCTGCACACACTTTACTTCCACAGACAGGACCTACCTACTCCTGGCACCCATATGGAGAGGAAAGGTGGTGCTAGTTTGGAGCATACCTAGGAACGTCACAGGTAAGATAATCAGACATTTCACAGAGTGCTATCCTATTCTGAACACCTGGTATGTAAACTCACAACATACTCACAACTTGAGGTTTTTTTGCTATAGTATCCTTGCTTCAAATTGGTCATTTTAATTAAATGTCACAAGTACTTTAAGTGAAACTGCTACATTACAGGGGTTAAGTTTTGGTGTTTTGTGTTTTTTGTTGGAGGGGTTCAGGTCCTACACGCTGTGTCCTATTTCTGGCCACCAGAATGAACGCAATAGCTGTTCTATTGTACACCTGGACGGCCTAGCAAAAATAAAGCCCGACTGGTCTGGCATGGGTAAAGTTGCTTCTGCATTCTTAAAGTACATGAGATTTTTTGTGAGGATGAACAAAATTGGTGGCTTCCTGTAGCAGATGTCTGCGAGTGTCTCATTAGTGGTTAGAAGCTCTTTGTCAGCAATATCATAGTTTGTCTCAACAGAAGTAAATTTGCAGGAAAAGAAAGCGCGGTGATTCAGATGACCTTGAGTAGTGTTCCTTTGTGAAATCCTACGCCAATTTCAACATTTGATGCCTCCACTTCAACAATAAAAATCTTGGCAGGATCTTGATGGACTAAGTGCTAGAAAGTTGCTAGAGGCTCTGGTGACTAGTTGTTGGTTTCTCAAGGCAATTATTGGTGTAACTACCTTGTAAAAGTCTGATGAAACATCAATAATTGGCGAATCTCATGTACCTGTGGATTCAGGTTTCAATCCAGACCAGAAAGGCCCATCAAAAACAGCATTTTCCTCTTTGGGGGTTCAAAGCCTGCATGGGTGATGATGTAGCCTATGACTGGATAAGATGTGTGTGGAACCTGATTCATACATGTGATTGGTACAAGGATTGCGTTTCTGAGGAGATTAATAAATTATCTCAGTAAGCAGTAACCCATTTGTAAATTGTAAACTGCTGGAACACTGCTGTGGCATTGCACAGCACAAAAGTAATTACTAAATGTTCGTTCTGCCCATCTCTGGTATAAAACACAGACATATTATAATAAGGTTAACTGCACGAAGATCCAGCTTGGTAAAAAAAAAATGACAACCTGCAGACAATTAAAAGAATCCAGTAAGCAATGGATAGCAGTTTTTCATTATGCTTTTCTTGGGTACTCTGAGATTTATGTTGTGTTGTAATTTTCCATGTTTTTAGTGGCAAAATAGGAGGCCAACTCCTGCAAGAAACCGAGATTTCCGTGTAAATAATTTCAGCAGATTTTCCTAAATATACTCCTGCGAAGTAGCAGTTTTGGCAAAGATAAGTGCATTCCCTGGGTGGCATAGCTAGAGGTCAAGGGGACAATCATTATTGATTCCTGTCAAAAACTTTCAGAAAGTCTTGATAAAAAAATTATATTTTTCTGACAATGTTTGTGACAGAGGAAACCACATATAAGTTGACAATGAGTCCAATATAAGTTGACAATGAGTCTTTTCAACCAAGGTAGTCCTTGAACTACTGTAGAAGTAGTCACAGGAAACACATCAAGGTATATTGTTTCTCTATATAGAAGAATCAGAGGAGTAGAAAAACTCCTCTTACAAAGGGTATAGTCTATTTGAATATGATGTATGCACCAAGAGATTTCCCATCTATGGCATAGACAACTGGTGGGCCTGAAGTCAGTAATACACTCAGCAGCCCTTCCCCACATAGATGAATACAACATATTATTCTAGATATACCGTATAAATCTATATAGAGAGAATTGTTAGGGCATAGATGTGCCTCTCTAACTTCTACTTACTAAGTTAGTAAAGTGTCACTTTTTGCCACTGTAGAGGTTTCAGAAAAAAGGAATATTCAAAGGAGGAGATGAATGTGAGAACAGAAGAGATTGGAATCAAGGAGACAGTTGAGGCATGGATCGATGCACACACTCCTGGCCTTGTTGTTTCTCAAACTGGAGCAAAATCATGGAAGTAACACGCGAACAAGCTGTTAGGTAACTACATGGCTGTAGCCCAAAGCAAACCTGACATTTATAAAACCTCTGCACTTGCCAGGATCACCAAAGAAATGGGATTTATAAGAAAGGGAAAATGATGTACAGGATACAGAAACAGAAGGCAGCCTGTTGGTCAAAAATGATTCGGGACGTTGTGTTGAGTGGAAAAGTTGTTTAAAAACAGCAGCCATGCACCCCATGGTCTTCTCAACCGTGTGGAAGTTATAGTGCCATGGAATCTTGTAAAGTTGTTTGGGATAAAAGCAGAGCAAAAAAGACTGTCTCTTGAACTGGGATGCATGTATAGTTGACAGTAAGGAAGGCAAAACAATACCAGAATAGGAGAAGGCTGTAGACAGGATAATTTAGTTTACATGAGTAAGGTCATGGCAATTGGAAGACAGGGAATCTCAAATAAGAACGAAGGGTCAAACAAGGAGGTCCAATAGAAATAAAGACAAAAGCTATCAACAACTATGGCTGAAACTTTGCATGGGCAATACAAGACTCTGATTCCTGCTCTAAACAAGAGAGGAAACTCCAAGCAGACACTCACTTTTTGGCAAGATTTCATATCGGAGGCAGAGATGCACAGCTCTAACGGCCAATATGGGTCCTGTGGAATACTTGGGCTCAAGAAAAAATGTCGGTGCGCTAAGCTAGTCACAGGCTCAAATAATATAAATCTGTAATACGAGGCCTACCAAACAGGTGTAAGCATGCAGCAAGAAACAGTGTATTGGCTGTACAATGTATACAAAAAACAACAAACAAAAACTGTCTGCGCTTCTTACCCTAATAAAGTTGGCAACAAATATATAAACATAATATAAATGAGAGGTTTTGGTTATATGAATACTTGGGCTCCACAGAATTGTAATTTATAATTATAGACCCAGGAATCTTGGGGATATTTCCCCAAAACCCAGTTATCTGTAGAGACTACAATGACATTTGCAGTACAGGTTCTTTATTAAATGAGTTGATGAATCTCAATTAGACTACGTACGATATCTACTGCTTTCATATAAGAGTTGCCGTCAGTAGCCTCTGATACTAGCTTGCAGTCTGTCTGACCTCTCTTAGCAACTATTTGCAAATATACTGCCAGGCTTAGTAAAAAAGCAACTATTCCTATGAGGCCTAATGTTAAGCAACCTCTTGATGAGTGTAATTATACAGCTGCCAATAGACTATTTAACAAATAAAGTGAGCACTTGTGCTGCATATATTTACTCTATTATTTTTAATTTTGACTCCACAAGAATATAATTATTTCATTACAAAAAATCTGTCTGCCTGCCACGCTAGAAATTTTCCGTTCAATATCAAAATTCAACTTAATTATAATAATTATGGCTGCACTATATGCATCTGCACCGCCAATTATGTTATGGCTAGTAATTAAAATATCAATGAAGAATTCATATGCCAGAAAACTCAAACAGAGGCTCTGACTGTAGAGAACAAGAAAAAGATATTAACATACATAGTAAAAAAAATAAGCCTAGTAACTGTTAAAAAAAAAGCAGCTTGTGTATAAAGTATAGTCCCAAGAATTAAAAAAATATTGCTAATGGATGTGTACAGGTTGAGGATATCCACAACATGGATTTCAGAAATGCCAGATAATATTCTTGGGTGGTGATCTGCCCTTTAACCGGAGATAAGGCTCGCGGGCAAAATTATAAGCTAGTTGACCTAGGACTGTTTTCTAGTGGAAAGCTTTAACCTGTTAGTCTGTTTACATTAAATATCCTATGCCATTTTTCATGCCAATACGACTTCCAGTACCATGCAGTGTTGGGCAGAGAATTCAGGTCAATTTACTATTTGATATTTAAAGCACAAGAAAACGCATGGGTAGATTGATCAAAAGTTGGACTAAATTTAGTTAAAATAATGTATGGGTATATCACGATAATATATATTATGGTTTAAAGCAATGAATGTGGGTTACTGGATGTTTCAGTCTTACGTTTGCCATTTTTCTGGGCTGCGCAAAACATCTCTAGATTTGGAGACACAAGTTATGGATCCATCAAATCACACCCTAATAAGAAGATAATTTCATGCTAAAGGACAGTTGGTGGCAGCTATACTGCTGTTCTGATCATTGTAGTTTTTAAAATAATAAACATAAAAAGAGACTAACACACCCTAAAATGCATTTAATAAATTCAATAAACCAGTAGCCTGCATTATGCGTGGCTGGGCCAGCTCAGATTTTCTTGCAGGAGATACTCACTGGGTTTGGTTCTTCACAATGAATAGTTTTGAAGTTGAAATGTTCACCTGTCCTGTAGGTTTACATTTTGGTGAATACATTTCAATTTGTTATCTCCAATCTCTGAGGATGGAACTGTCTGCTTTAGCAAAACAAGGAATCAACGCACAACCAGCGAATACTATTTCAAAGCACCTATCTGAAGAACAAATACTGGTATTCCATCACACTATTAAACATATATGTTGCTTAGCTGGCCACTACGTCAAAGTACCTAATGTTTGGCGAATCTTATCTACTTTTACAAGACTATATTCATTACTATGAAGCTGTGTGGTAGGGGATATGTTTAATTCTAAGGCCTGGTTAGGGCCTGCAAATATACACAAAAATACTTATTTTTTTTTACTGATAAAAAAAGTACTCTCATTAGTTACCATGATTCTTAGAAGCTCGGCACACATGTGCATCTCTAATTCCAGTCACTTCTACTTAGCTACAGTCATAAAAAAGCAGTAAATTATTCATACTTCGCATTGGCCAAAAGATATAAAATCAATAAAGCTTCAGTAACAACAAAACACCATAAAGTAGCCTTGCCATCATGTTCCACATTTGTAGAAGAGTGCATCCTTTGGGTTAGATTATTACTTTAGAGCCATTGTATTTCTCTGAAAAACTGTGCAGAAAGAATTATGTAACATCTTCACAGAAGGGGAAAACCCAATGTGCTGCACCTCATCTGCATTTGATGGTCGGCAAACCTAAACCTGGCAAAAAGCATAATGGGAACTCGAGTTCAAAAAATAGCTGGGGGAAATACACAATCTAATTTAATTGAAATGAAAACAAGACAAATTTCCTTTGGAGCATTGTGAAATATTATCAACAAAATGTCAAGTTTTTAGATTGATTTCTAAACATAGGTTTTAGTTGGTTTCAGAAATAATTCAGAATTGTTTAAAAAAAAATGGGAGACATCCAGTTATGCAACAAGGATATTAAACTGATTTATCATGATTTGTTTATGGAATACTTTACAAAGAATGTAAAAGGAAAAGTGGAAACAGCCTTTTCTATCCAGAGATCATGCTCATATTCTAACAACATGACACATTTTTCTTGCCGGAACGAAAATTGTTTCCCAGTGTCCACATTTACATTCACTCTCTCACGCTCTCATTCTCGTACACAGTTTAATGCTTGTTTACTCTTATGCTTTTCTACCTTCTCTGTTGACCGCTTCCGCATCTTCCATCTTCTATCTTCTCTCTGCTATCTCCAATCTTCTATCTACGTCCACACCTCTCCTGACATAACCCGGCGGGAGCTTGCAGTGACATGCTCTCATTATGGGGAACGCCACAATATTGCCCTGAGTTTAGCTAAGAGCAAAATTGAGGTGCTTTCGGTGACATCCTCTCCCCCCGATTGGCGGATCCACTGAGACGTGCACAAAGATAGCATATTGAAGAGAGAAGAAAGGGAGAAGATATATGACAGAAGATGAAGAAGAAGATGCAGAAGTGGTCAGCAGAGACATTAGGGAACCATTAAGAGAGTGTGAGAGTGAGTGGGCCCATGTATTTTACATGACAATTCTGAGCTTTTTGCTTAGTTTTCATTCAATTCATGGAGGGTCTGGCCTCATTTTAATGGCTACTTACCAATCTCCGAATTTACCATAATTTGGTGAATTTTAAATTCATACAAATACAGATGCACAATTCTAATGGTCAATATACAGTAGATGTCTCCCAAATTCTAAACACAGAATATACCTGTTATTAGATTACAAACTACTATTTATACTGTACATTTCTATTGTTCTTCCTTATTCTTCTATATCAATAACTGTAAACCCTGTATGTAAAACTGTTTCTGGATTTGGTCTCCAGGACATATTTGAAAATGAGAGAAATCTCAATGTATTCTTCCTGGTAAAACACTTTCTAAATAATTTGCTGTAATTGAACCAGGCCCCTTGTCTAGGTGCAACTGGAATTAAAATCCTTCCACGATGGTGGCATATTACAAACAGTGGTGTATTCTAGTCTAGGTCAAATAGGTTTACAGGGCAGCATAGGGCAGATCACCCAACCAGGCAATCTGGACCCGAAGAGTGTCACTGCTCCATCGACCGGCAGGGTCTGTCTCCATTGTAACCAACTTGTATTCACTATAGAGGACACAGCCTTCATGCTGAACTGTCTCTGTCTTAAAAATGCAACACACTGGGGCCTGTAGAGATGAGCGGTGGGGGTAACTGAGACAGTGCCTTGAGTCAAGCCCAGGGCAGCGCCCAACCAAAATACACCACTAGTTACAAACACTTCTGAACTGAACATCCACCATAAACAACAGCAGTGTCCAGTGATCGCAGGCCTAGATATTTCATATTTTGACAATAGCTCTGCCGTACACTGACCCTACCTCCATTGCCAATCGGTAGGAAGCTGGTAAATGTTTTCATAAGGGTAAGACATTACAATGTGTGCTGATGGCCCAGTTACAGGAAAGGGGTACTTAAGGCACCCCTTATCATACTGCCATTATGTTTATACTCTTGATGTCAATTTTAATGTGGGAAAGAATACATTTTTTGCTTTTTGTTTACCCTATGTACAGTACACTCCACATCTGGAAGGGGGTGCAATTTATATAAAGTGTTGTTGTACCACTGACTTGGTACTAAAAAGAAATATAGTTAAGCAATATAGGCATAACAGCATTAGATAGGACCAATATTTATGCTTCGCTGTGCTTTGTTGTTATGTATGCATTGTTTACTTCAGCAGCACCCTACAATCTGTATTTATAAGATTCTTTTTTTGTTTATATTTATTTAATATATTCCACCACATTTAAACCTTAATAAATATTTTAAAAATCAGTCTGGAAAGCAGTGTCACAGAAATTGTTTGAAAAAGACATATGATAAACAGAGTAGACTGGATTACTATGGAACCTTGCCAAGGATTTAATGAAGGAGGTGGTTTGATAAGAAAATAAAAATACTGTACAAGCATAAGAAAACATTGAAACGTCAGCCATGAACTTTTGATAGATTAAATAATACAAAAACGTAATAGATTTGTAAATTTTAAAAGTATGAGTTGCAAAAGTTCATCTTGGAGCCAGGAAAAGAAGTTTGAATGTGTTTCTCAAAACAACCGTTATGCTTGTCAAAAATGATTTTGTGACAAATGGAAACCCTGAAATCATATTATATTAAAATTTGGGCAATCACCACTGGAAGTTACAAATAGTTTAGGATCTTTT
The DNA here is from genome assembly GCF_027358695.1 of Spea bombifrons. NCBI lineage: Eukaryota > Metazoa > Chordata > Amphibia > Anura > Pelobatidae > Spea > Spea bombifrons. The sequence continues at coordinate 138,033,189 of NC_071087.1, read as the reverse complement.
CCTGAGATGGTTGTATCTGGAGTACACCCTTCACTTTCTCAGGGAAAATAGATCTGTGAATTATTCACTTTGAAGTCCCCATGAACTTGGTTGCCTTTGCACAAAAGGTTACTCAGAGGAAACCTGGTAACTTTTCTGATTTGACCTACTCAGTGTGGCTGTCACGTGCCATTGCCCTACGTGGTGAAGTTCCCCAGCTGGCTTAAGTCCAAAAACAGTCATCATGGCGGAGAAATGGAACAACATCACATCAGAAGTGGTAGAGGCTACTAAAGTGAGGGGATTTAAACATGCATGGCATAGGCTTAAAGCTATGACGAATCTAAGACAAGTATAAGGGTTGATTAACAAGTCTCTAAATCAGGACTGCATGGGCTGAATGGGTCTTATCTGTTGTCCAATTCTGTATTTCTATGTTACTAATTTGTTTACAACATGTTTTTTATTCTGCCATGTTTACTCTAGATTGTAAACGCCAACAAACAACCCTCATAATGGTTTTGTGTAAATTTATCATTATTTGTATAATCTCTTTGCACTGGGCAATGGAATCTGTTCTATATCATAAAATAATCAGCAAAATGGATTGCTGACATCATCCCTTTGACTTTTTGTAGCCAATGTAATTTGAATGACATTGTAACAATGAGATAAAAACCGAATTCACAAGTATCAGCATTGAATTACTATTAGCTTCAAATATTAGTGGAGGAAAAAGTGTCTTATTTTCCAGAATTTGTCAGATGATTAGCCATCATGCAAGAAAATGCAGGGCTTCAGGCTGGAATTTACCTTTCAATACAAAAATAAAATGTCAGGAACAGATCACGTTTTATTAGTCCGTGTTATAGATGGTTAGAATCTTTGTTAAACAGCCTCCCATCGTAGCCATCATTGGTATAATGGTTTACATAATATGTGAATGCTTTACTTCATTATTTCAATTACAATATCAAACCCTTTGTTCAGTATTATCTGGCCTGCTCACAGCTATTTGCTTTGTTTGAATAGTCAGGCTTTTTCGTGCTGTCATAGAAAGATGGATACGGAAACAACAGAGATACGTTAAAAAGGGGCAGCTTTGAAGGCTATTCTCTTATGGAGCTATTATATCTATGAATGAACCTCTCCACAGCACAGGGTCATAGCTGAATGCTGAATATGACACTGTCCCTGCTCTACTAATTGTCACCGCCGCAAATAGAGGGTGAATCACTTCCATTCATGATGTTTGTACCAGCCAAGGATAATGTGCACCATCCATCCTCATGTCTTTATGTCATAGCCACTAAAATAAATGTTAAGACTTGAGGAAGCCAGGATCACTGAAGACATTTATAAACATATCGGGGTTAGATGAAGCAAGCATTGTCGCATGCTTAATAATAGCTCCAGAGAGTATTGCTATAAATATACTAAGAAGTGCTGATCTTGTCGCTGTGATTCCAGATCACATATTGATACCGTGCAAGAAAAACAGCTAGTGGGTTATAGGCAATAGCTTTTATTTGCCGCATACAACTTTGAGAGCAGTGAGACTAAAAATATGCCTGAGCAATTGAAAGCAGTCATTTAGTGGCACCACTGAATACTTCAGATTAGTACATGCTAGGGATAGCCCTAGCAACATCGACCGACTTGTACGTCTTCCACTAAGAAATATATTTATAAAATGTCATTTTTTTTGTAAAGGTTAATATCTTTAGCATGGATGGGATAAGTACACATGTATAACATGTCAAGCTTACGTAACCCCATGCAGAGCCAGCACAAATACATGCCACCACCACCACAAAAACAAAGCACCAGCATTGCATAGGATACCCTCAATAACATTGGCTCTCAGTATATGTCCCTATGTGGAATGCTGCGTGACCATGCTGAATATATAACATGGACACAGGCAGAAAGTGACATCACAATGTTCTCCACGTATTGGGGGTTCACCCACAGAGGAGAGCTGGCGAGGGAGGCAACAGGAACTGAAGCTATTTCAGATAAAGCCACCAGGGTTTAAAAACCTACACTAAAAAGCAGTGGTAAACAGTTTTAAACATACATGCTTTAAAAGTGTAATTAACCTATTGAGTTCCACGTGTGTGAAGCATATTACCCTCCAGATTGCAAACCCAAAAGTTATTTTTCCTTTGAAAACCATAGTTGCAAACCATATGTATAATGACAGCATATAGAAAGAATAATATACAGAACAAATCAGTGTGCAGATGTTCCAAGCAAAAATGGATCAAATGCATAAGTGTAATTCTTTGTCAAAAAAGCTACATGTCACTCTGTGTTTTTTGTTGCATTTTGTTAGGAAGAATATTCTTGATTGTTGCATTTTTATCATTGTTTTCCAGTTGTTACTGGCTTGACTCTCAACCTCTTATTCTGAGCTGTGCTATTCAGTCTTGGCTTAAGTTTCGCAGGTCTTTCCTACTGGAGTGTATCATTTTATCTTTAAGTAGGTGTCTTCAGTAAGCTCAAGCATCCCTTCCAGGTTCTTAAACGGAAGGTGAGACTTAACACATCATCAGCTTTTCAGCAGCTAGTAATGCATTTTTTTGGAATAATGCTTTAAGTAAATGACACAGGCATCATTAAATTACATGTAACTGTTTTCCTACCACTCTTAACTGTTTTGGAGGTATTTGTGGGGAACTATCACACTTTAGCTAGAAAGCTTTAGCAGACTGATGATAAATTTCCATGTGAAGATTCTCTGGAAAGCTATTATCACAAATATCTTAGAGTGAGGCTAAAATTAAAAAAAAAAAACAATTTGGCTGTAAGGTGGCTAAAACTAGGTATTTTTTACATTACTACTTAAATAAAAAGAAAACATAAGCATGGTTACCCTATTCTACATGCTTATAAACAATATCTTTGTATTCAGTTTTCATTTTGACTTTTTAGCAAATCAAACAAATTTTACCCTGGGTAAGAGTACCATAGGGTAAAAAATTAAACTGATTCATAAACTACTTCACTGCAGTCTAAAACATATCATTAAATTGCCCTCAGTGGGGTGAGAAATGTGGTATCTACATGATCTACGTGTATATAGACACGTTTTGAGGAGGCCTTGTCTCTGAAAAAATAAATTTGGCTATTATAAAGGTATCTTTTATTCAGACAAATGGATGGGGTCATATACTTTACAACATGTTGGTCTGAAATATATGTATAAAAAATGTATGGTTAGTCATTTGTAATCAATATATCTTGGTTCGACCTTTACCAGACTCCAATGATTGTCTAGAAATTGTAGAAATAGAACATTCCATTTGAGCTAAATCATGTAACCTAAGACTGCCAGCATATTCTGTGAAGTTTTTCATTTTTTTTTTAATATACTGTAATAATGTGAACTATATCACTGCACACATTACCTAATGCATTTCTGTGTGGGCATACAATGTAATAGTGGTTTAGTATAAGCATTCTACGGCGATAGAGTGTCAGGTATTGTGAGACATGGGGATGGATGTTCCGAGAGACGTATGCACACAATCAGCAATGATATGCGTAACATTTTTTATATTTTTGTTTAATAGTATAGGTTGAAAAACTATTTTTTCATAGATTTTTTGCCATAGATTTTGAATAATGCATAGTTCATATCTAAAACAGAACATGTATCAATAATCATCACAGGCAATTTCTCCACATCTCTTAGCATAATAGTAAGAGTGTCAATGACAGAAACAGATCTTAAGGGACCCTGTGTAAACTGACAGAACATTTATATAGCTGTAATGGCCTCAGAGAAGATATTGAGAAGATATCATTGTAAGGGCCGCTGAGATCCAGAAAGATTATGTGACATTTTCTCATGTTTATTGCAATAAAATGTATCACCTATATCATTAAACTCCATACAATGGGACCAAGGGTTTGAAGTAGCCTAAAGTTTAGTTTGGAAATTTGTAAATGAGCTGGACAAAGTGGTAAAATGTTGTTACAAGCTTCTTTATGGATGAGAGGAGTTTTTGGCACACTGTTAAGGGTCCTGCATGTCTCCTCTTTCCAGTAGACAGAGCCAGAACAGGCCATACATTTATCTTTATTTCTCGCATTCCCACTGAGAAGGGGATGGGAGTGTGTGGGTTGGTGGATGTTGAGGAAAATGCACCTAGTCATTACAAAAAGAGGGACTTTTTGACATAGCATTCAAAATACATAGACTTCTCGGCCTTTTGGCTAAGATCAAGTATAGTTCCCCTTTGCACGGGGGGGGGATACACTGATCCTCTGGCCTTAGAGCTGGGAAAGCAATGGAGCCTGAGGTGCTGATTTGCCCCGGCAGAAATGCTGGAGTCACCGTGTGCGGTATTGCACGCCACTGCACACGGTGAGCGCACGATCTCACTGGCCGCCTTCCAGCACTACCTTTTCCCCTCGTACCATCAGGTCCTGGGGTTAAGATGATTTATTTTTGAACCTGTCAGGCCAGCAATGGTCTGTCCCTAAATTATTTTTTTAAAATGTATACATCACTTGGTTTCAGTATCATAGTCTGGCTTCTGCTGCCTTTGGCACAGTTGTGGCACCCAGGAGCACGCACCTCGGGCTCCAAAAAAAAAAAAAAAATTCAAAATACATAGACATAAACATAGACATAAACTTTGCAGTTATGACTGCACACCAGATTTTGGAGTGTTCCTCTGGGACTTTTTGCATATTCATCAAGTAGAGTATCTGGCCTGGCTCGCAATCTCTGTTCTCTCTTATCTCAAAGGTGTTCAATGGGGTTGAGGTCAGGGCTCTGTGCGGGACAGTCAAGTTCTTCCACACCAAACTCATCTTACCATGTCTTTATGGAACTTGCTTGGCCAAAGTGGGACATTGCCATGCTGGAATAGAAAAAGTCCTGTCCCAAAATGTTCTGACAAAGTTGGAAGCATAGCATTGTCCAAAATATCTTGGTATGCTGAAGGAGACATACTAAAACGTTGGGTGCTTTGGCATATTGGCAGGCTAAGTAATATATGGCCACATAGTGTGGCATCATCCACAATATTTATGCCTTAAGTAGGTGTTTTGTGATTGGTATTAACTGGACATGCACTGGGTTTTTGCTTTGTTTTATGCTTGTTCCTTTGTTGCTTTCTCTGGACAAGCTGATTACTAGACCAGACAGACTCCCTTCAGGCTCCAGTTATTTGTCAGTAGGCCCTCCATACACAAAAAGGCTCTGGAGCATTTGGCCATTTCACTCAATCATTAATTTAGCTCTGTTCTTAAACACTGGGTGCATCGCCACATATTGAATGTATGCTGGTTTTAAGTCAGTTTTTTAAACTGCATTGGCCTCACTTCTTTTTGTTAGAATTACCTTAAATGCCACAATATAATAACAAACATCTAATGTTATACAAAAGAAATGTTAGTAATTTGCATGATGCTCTCTTGACGCAAAGGCTTGAAGCAAGGTAATAAATTGGCAGAATCTGTCTGGCACCAATAATATAGGGCATCTCTTCTTGTTTGCAACATTAAGCGACACTACCGCTGGCAGCACTGTGACACCCAGGGCCAGACTGGCCTATCGGGATACTGAGAGATTTCCCAGTGGGCTGCCTCCCCAGTGGTCAGTCTTGAAGCCAGCTGTCTAGTTAAGCGTGTGGCTGTATTCCCGCTGTGCATATGCCAGTCAGCGCTGCACCAGATATGACGTAGTAAAAACATGGCAGCTCGGGGGTGCCAGAAATGTAAACTGCAGGCCTATGTCATGCAGGGAGAGTAGCTTTAAAGGAGTGGATAGAGAGTAAGCTGCAGTTAAAGTAAGAGGATGTGAAAGAGAGTATGTGTGTATGCATGTGAGAATACACATATACACACTGCCTCTGACACTAGAGTATATACTCACATACACTACTCCCCCTCCCCATCACACCTCTTAGAGACCTGCCACGTCACTGCCTATCTTCTGCCATCATGAATCTGGCACCTTACCCTTTACTGTGGGGCCGCGGTAACCTTCATTATGTGAGCCTACTGTGAGCCTCACGGCACGCCTCACCAGGCCATTGTAGGAAAGAGTAGGGTGCTGGATTAACAATGGCAGCCCTGGCCAGTTCTTACGCCCTTCTCCTGTAAAACCCTGGGTGCTAGAAAGTGGTTTATTCTTACCATGATGACCTGGTGCCCAGGGTTTGTCGAGTCCTGTTTAAGACTAATGCATTTTTAAATATACTTTAAAAATACATTAGCAGGGGATACTAGGGATTCTTTATGTACCCCTTTATGCATATTGATGGGTAGGTATGTACAGACAGGCACGCAGACGGAATAGCAGGACTGGAAACAGAATTGAAGGGAGCTGAGGCAGAGACAGGGGAGATGTGGCAGAGACAGGGGAGCTGAGGCCCATTGGCAGGGCGGACGGCAGGTAAGCCCACTGGCAGGGCGGACGGCAGGTAAGCCCACTGGCAGGGCGGACGGCAGGTAAGCCCACTGGCAGGGCTGATGGCAGGAGGCCCACTGGCAGGGCTAACGGCAAGTTAGCCCACTCTGAGCAGCTGCAAATCGGATATGCCAGGAACGGAAGACAAAAAGGGAGGTCAGTATAACACGCCAAGTCAGAAGCCGAAGATCAAGACAGGGACAAGCCAGGACCAGGAACAACCCACAGCAAGGAGCTGCTTATACTACAATGCAAAGCCACTGTCTGAGGAGCAGGGCAGGTCTTTAAAGGCAGGGCTCAACTCAGGTAATAAGGCTCAGCTGTACCTGGTAATTGGGTTCTGAGCACTCCAGAGGGAGGAGGGTGGCCACTAGCGGTAGCAGATGGATATACGACATGTATGATTAAGCCATGGTTCAGGCATCGAAAAGTGGACCCTAACACCATAAAATATGTGGCTGGTATTTACATTTTTTAATTAAAATTCCCAGTCCGGGCCCTGGTCACACCACACAACACTTGTCTGTAATTTTTTGTATATAAAGCTTTGACAGATAGTTACATTTTCCATTAGATGCAATTAAAAGACAGCGTGGCTCACGCCCCATTCATCGAAAACTGGATTTGATAACAATGAAACAAATCTAAAAGCTTAAATATGGTACAGGTGTGGTCACTTGAGTCCTCTCTGGATGTGAAATAGTAACAAAGGATTTTGATATACAACAGGAAATGAGTAAATCATTTTGACAGATTGCATCATTCACATTTATTGCAAATTAATGTTGCAGCTTCTTGTGGTAGATCCAAACCTAGTCAAAGATCCAATATTGCCTTGAAATTATAATAATTATTATTATTATTATAATCACAGGAACCAAAAGTTTTAAAAGACCCAAACAAGTACCTGGGGACAGACCCCGGCACCCCAACTACACAAGCAGTTCCCCCAAGCAGCTTGTCTGTGCCATCTTTTCCCCCAAGCAGCTTGTCTTTGCCCCAAAGCAGTTCATCTGTGCCATATTTGCCCCAAACAGACTGCTTGTACCACCTTTCCCCCAAACAGCCTGCCTGTGCCATTCCTGACCCAAAACAGTCTATCTGTGCCATTTCTGCCAACAATTTCTGCATCCCAAATGGCCTACCTGTGCAATTTCTACCCCCCAAAATAACCAGCCTCTGCCATCTGTGCCCCCTCAAACACCACACAAACACTTACACGTCCCCATGCATGTTAACACACACTTATTACACTCCCTTACGTCACCTGCAGATTTCTCTGTGGAACAGGCATTGCCTATTGGAATGTGCTCAATGCAATTTGAGCAAGGCTCACATGCTGTGCTAGCAACCTCTCTTTTAGTTGCCCAGGTAAAGCCAGAACGCAACATTAGGTGGCCATTGTGCCACAAAGACATCAGTAGGCCCAGTGGCGTACCTAGAGTATTTGGCATCCGGGCGGATCCTATATGTGGCACCCTCCACACACACACAAAATGAATGTTGGCAAGAACATTTATTTTGTAAACTGTATGTCAATTGAAAAAAATAAATATTAACTTATAAATAAATTCAATAAGTTTAAATTAATAATATTTACTGAACAGATATGGCATAACTCCTATCATTATACACTAAGCCTGGCTGGCTGAGCATCACAGACGTCTACACGACCCGATGGCCACCTAATGTGGGCCTGCAGCTTACCGCTATGGCGCCCGTACACTGTGTGAGGAATCCCTTTTTTCTGCCCAGGGGAAGCAGGAACCTGGGCAGGAAAAGAGTTTTCTCACGCAGTAAGCTGAAGGCCTGCTTTAGGCATCGGTCGGGCCACCGGGCACCCACTAATGAGTGGCACCTGGGGCAGACCCCCCCTTAGGTATACTACTGAGTAGGCCCACTAGTTAGCCAGTATGACCCTGCCCTCTACAGAATGTTAAGGTGTACATGTATCTGAACTATGTCTTACTTCTTTGATTAGATTGTTTCTTCTTGATTACTCATTTCAATATCCTGGGTTTGGCATTAATACAATGCTATACTACCCTGCTATTCATTTCCTGTGGGATTCTGTGGGGGTTCTTTGCAGGAATGTTACTCAGGCACATGACTTTTTTTTTCCAGATATGTCAATACACTGCCATATAGAGTTCTCTGACCTGTTAGTATAAGGAAGATGATCACATCCATACTTATTTTGTTGAATGTTTCAATATTTTGCTTCTATTATACTTCGTATATATATCCCAACTCATCAGTCATAAGAGATGAAAACATATTGAGGTTTTAATTTCCTTCAGTTATTAGGGACACAAACTGAGTGACAACCATGAATGACTATGTATAAATGTATGTGGGCATGAGTTAGAATTTCTATATACTGTATAAGTGTATGTGAGCATTGATGTCTATGTTTAATGTTTTAATTATTAAGAGGTGCTGCATTTCAGAATTATTTTATTATTGTTATTATAACCTGGCATTGGCTACTTTTGGCTGTTTGGCATAAGAGTGAAATGTGTTGCACTATAAAGCATTGCCACCTGCAGGCGAAGCCGAGCAATGATAAGTAGAGACCAGAGCTAACCCTTACTTGATTAAGGGCACTTTGCACCCAAAACGATTTCCCATTTTAATTTTTTACTGTAACCACAAAAACTATTATATATATATATACACAGCCCAAAATATATTCATATATTTGGGGTAATTGCAGGGTAACTATTAGAAGGTATACATTGATGTTTGAAAGTAGAATACTGATTTGAAACAGTAATCATGAACAGATAAAACAATAAATAACCCACAAATATTTCTGGAAAGGAGACAACCTGGGGTATTTGACTAGGAGCATTTGGGCACTTGTTGTGAAGCCATTTGTCCACCGATCTATGAAAAATGTATCCATTATTATTGTGTTTTTTTCTTTTCAAAAATGCTTTCATATTTTTGGCAAAACATATTGGGCTGCATCTCCAGATTATGCAAATATCCCACATGTATAGGTTATTGTGAGTTAAATGCCATATTTCTTTTGAACCGAACCTCCGCTATCGTATGCATTACAAACTTTTTGTAAAACAAAGATAGCTTAATAATTTACATGTATTCTGGATGTTTAATGACACCTCAGTTCCAACATCATTCCATATGTCACATTTATTAGCGTTACTAGACTTGTGCGTTCGGATTTGTACGAATTGGAAATTTAGCGCAATTTGCCGATTTGGTCAATAAGTAGCAATTTCCGAAAATGAAGCTAGACCCCCATTTTTTGTCCGAAATCCACAGGCTCTTTCACTCCCACTCTCTTACACTCTCATCCATATTCACTCTATCTCTCACGCTTTCTGACCTTCTCTGTTGTCCGTTTCCACTTCCATGTTTCACAGCTCCACTTCTATGTCTCAAATATTATTTTTATTCATCTTGTTATTCTTCTCTTTTCGTTTGCATCTCCGTAGACAAGACCTCCTGGAGAACTTCCGCCAAAGTGGTGACATCCTCTCCACCTGATTAGAGAATCGAGGGAGAAGATGTCAACAGAAGCACTGTCATTTTGCCCTAATATAACTTCTTGTGAACGTGATGTCCTCTGGAGTATCATTCAGAGAGCATGAGAGAGAGATGATGAAAATGAGAATGTCAGAGTCTGAGAGAGTGTGAGAGAATGAGTGAGAGTCAATGTGGGCGCCTGACAACAAATTTATATTCCAAATTTAAAATGCCTCCGAATTTTTGTCCAAAATGAATGAGCAGGAAATGGAATTCATCTTCCAAAAACAAATGTACATGTCTATATTTGTACATTTGTACATATCTAATTGTTAAAAAAATACTATTATCATACAATATGATGACTTCAAATCTTATTTTCAACAGAATAAGAATAGCATGGAACAATAAAATCTAAAAAAAATAATTTGTCGTTGTGATTAACGAATATGTTGGAAACAATTAACTTACTGAGACTGGGAAATTACCTATTATATCCTTGTAATGGAGTAGCTTTTACATTACACAATAGCTGTTTCAGACACATGGTGTCACTAAAGTACAACAACATGAATTTTGTCTGTAAATAACATCGTTTCTTTGGTATGTAGACTAGAAAAGATTGTTCTGTGACAATGGATCAACATATTCAACATAAGCTGAAAACCAAGAAATAATATTTAGTAGCAAGTATAGGCAAAGAACATTATAGTGTAAATGAAAACTTCCCATTAAGCAGTGGTGGACCAGGGGTCCTAGTCGCACAACGGGGTGATCTACATACATAGAAACGTGCAGGGTCTGAACCTGAGTCTTAGAGTTATTGTCCCAATCTCAAAGTGACCACCCAGTGTGGAGCTGACTTCTTACTGTTCTGCACTTCTGTTATGATATCTAAGATTCCCAATTGGTGCTTTTGCAAACAGTATGACATTTAAAAAGGAGGGATTCTGGCTAATTTCATATTGTCATCGGGGCCGGCCTGGTGCAGCTCTACTCCTTAAATATCTTCTGCTTTCTCCATTCAGGGTCTGTGCATTGTTTGAGTTGCAGCCTTCGGTTGGCTGTCATTGGTCCCTGTTCTGTTGCTTTAAGGAGTGCCCTGCCTGAAGGCTATTCTGCTGGGTATCCAGAGCCCTGTATGAGGGCTATCTTGCCTAACACCTTTTTCTGTGGACTTTCCAGCCCCTGCCCTGTCTGTGAGCTTCCAGTTTTTTCTACCCACCTGGCCCAGTTGCAGTCCTACTTTTCACTATTTTCATCTACCCAATCTGTACCCACCAGTGGGGTACAGACAGAGTCCAATATATCGCCTGCATCTAGGCTCCTCCCTGATTTTCGTCACCTGGACACAAGAGAAATGGAATGGATCCATAAACTGAAAAAAAAATCTCTCCACATGGATTTATTTCTGATTTTGAGCTTATTTTTTTTTCTTTAATTATAATAAAATTAGTGATTTCCATGTTATGAAAATGGGTGCATTATGATATACACTGTTTTATCTGAATCATCTGATGATAAACATGTATAATTTCTTTTTTTATTTATTCATTCATTTATTTTTAATTGTTTTAATGAGTTTTATTATGCTTGGGGATCCTGTGATGGACTCAATGACACACGGACGCGAATAGATGAGGTTAACAAAATTGGGACAAAAAAGGGTTAATATTCAGGCTAGAAAAGCTGGAACACACTGAGAAGGATCATGTTACACAGAGAACTGCACCAGGAAGATCTCAAGAGATTATGACATCAGTGACGTTGGAACCAGGAAATGAGTGGTAAAATCACCATTATTTGAACCAGGGGAGAACATGAATAGAGCACACCAGACGAAGCCTGTAAGAGGTGAAACGCGTTGTGGGAGAGCATTAATTACATTCTAACCCAAGTTGTAGAACTGTGCTCTCTGTACAAAGACGGTTTGGAGGACTTGGGAGCAGGGATCTGGGTGACCTTTTGTTTTAAATTGTAAGGTATTTTTTATGTAATAAATCCTATTTACTTGAATGCTTCTCTGTTGCTCTATGAAGACTGGAGGAACGTGACATCTCATATTTGACACAGAAACTTGAGTGGTCCAATGGAGAGCGCAGGATATTGTGAGCGGTATGCTCACATCTTCACTTTTCTATTTTGTATGTCTTCATGAACCTTGGTTTGTGCTCTGGGGCGCAGATTTGCTCGAATAGAAAAGGGTCTTTCCCAGACTTTTTTCCCCACAAACTTGAAAAAACACAATTGTCTAAATGTCTTTGCATGCTGTAACATTAACGTTACCCTTTACTGAAACTAAGGGGTCTAGCCCAGAGCCCGAAAAACAAGCCCAGACTATTATCCCTCTTTAACCAAACTTTACAGTAGACAACAATGCATTCGAGTCTGTAGCGTTCTCCTGGCATCTGCCAAACCTGGATTCGTCCCTCGGCGTTCTAGATAGTTGAGCATGATTAATCACTCGAGAGAACACGTTTTCACTGCTTCCGAGTCCAGTGTGCTTTATACCCCTCCTGAAGCCTATGGAGCAGGGCAGCTTAGTGGAGTGGGCCTTGACAGAGCTAGTGGGTGTGCATGAAGGAGTAATTTAAATTAATTGGCGCAATTTTGTTATGGGTGTGGCTAACATTAAGGGTATATAAGTGGGAGCCATTTTGTAAGAGGCTCACTTAACTGTTTTTCCAAATCTGGGATGTCTCACCTTCCCTCCCTTTAATAGTGGGTTGTGCAGGTATGCCCCTGCATCGGTTATTTAGTTAATTTGGGTGGTGTCTCGGTATGCCCCTGCATCGGTTATTTGGTTAATTTGGGTGGTGTCTCGGTATGCCCCTGCATCGGTTATTTGGTTAATTTGGGTGGTGTAGGGTTGTCTTGGTATGCCCCTACAGTGGTCAATGGGTTCATGTGGAGGCACCCGGTATGTGGTGGTCTCAATGTTCATACGGTTAATATGTTTATAATTGGGGGTCATTGTTTATGAAGGGGAAATATGTTATCTGTTTAAGTGTAATTTGTCTGTTTTGACAATGACTTTTAAATATTGTAAACTGTTAATAAAGCTGTGGAAATTATATTTGCATTTAATGAAGTTATGAGTGTCTTTTTTGGGGAATGGTTGGTTTGTGGGTATGGTTATCCTGGGGCACATTCGACTATGAGCCTGTCAAGCCGGCGCTGTGGGACTTTGGCTACTGTCCCTTCCCTTGATCAGCCTAGTCCAGAATATGCTGCTGCATACACCCAGTTCAGTTAATACAGTCCTGAGTATATGACCTTTATTTAATGTGAAAAATCTATTGAATAAAGTATTCAAGTGAATACGGAATAGTATGATTGTTAGTAATTCCACTGCCTATCAAACTATTTTCTTGCTTTTCTTTTTTTGTTTTTCTTTTGCAGAATGGGATTGAATTTCAATGTTAAAAACACACAGTCGGGTCACTGCTTACAATCTGTATTATACGTATCAGACAAAATTAAATAATAACATCACAACATCACATACATTTTCTTGCTGTTGGAACATGCCGTTGAAAAATACTTTATTTAATGAAATGTATTTTTTTTCTCTCTCTCTTGGAAAAAACTTTTATTAATACAAGTTGAAATGTTTTTAAAATTTTGATATGTTCAAAAATGTTTTGACATATAAATATACAGCACCTATAAAGAAAATACATTTTACAATTTTGAATTCTATGTCTTTATGTTTTGTTTTAACGTTTACACAAATCTCTTGGAGGCACCAGTAGGCTTAAAACGTTAATGGGAAGAACAATGCACAAAAATTAAAGCGAAACAAGTTATAATAGAACATCAGTTGTCCACAAGCTTTTATTAGACCACATATTTCAACCCTCTTGGAAAGCCTGTTTGGCTGAGGATGATGAAGTTTGCAGTCCAACAGCTGGAAGGTGTAGCTTCTAACATTCTGCCCCATACTGCTAGGAGGGAATATGGCACTTACCGTACATAATGGGAGGACAGATTTGTGATATCTGGTCACGCTTTGCCCAAATTAGACATGTGTATGTTCTGTTTCACCACACAACAGACACTGTGCATGCACATTTGGCTGCCCACCAGACTAAAAAGGCAATGGTTAGGGCATCTCACAGGGGTCTTCTGATCAATCTGGGAAAGCTAACTGTTGATCATTGCCCAACCTGTCCATACGTGTAAGGCAGTCAGTGTTAGATTTACATACCAGCTACCATGGTGGTTAAACAGAGAGTCCTTCTGCTGCACCCCAAATGTAAAAAAATAAATTATAGGTTGAGGATAGAAATGATCTTGGTGATGCATAAGCAAAAATGGGAAAGTAATGCTAAAGCGTCTTTGGGCATTGTCTGATGCAAGTGAAGCATCATTGAGCATCCTCTTTGTCTCATACAACACCCTCAAAACAAAGCAGTTCTAGCCTACTTTGGAACATATGGGCTGGAACACATATAGGCCTATAAATTACACCCATACCTGGAAACTTCCCAGGGTAGGTTAGCAGAGATAGCCTTCTTCTGGAGAAGTGACTTCATTAGGGTGGTAGTTAGCTCTAGACAGCTTAAGTAGGTGCAGGTTAGGATGAGGAGTGGGAACGGCTAAATATCATGCCCCTGCCCAGAGAAAGAGGGAAAAGGATCCAGAGACCCGGGGAAGCAGAGCTTTACCCAGATTCTCTTGGTCAAACCCAGAGAGTTCCCATTGTTGGTTATGCCAGCAATTCTGTTTTGACAGCACAAGTCTATATGATTTGCTTTCTTGTGGGCTTTAGACATAATTACTTCAGGGTCAATGCAATTATTTTGGCTTTTGAAGCATCATTAATTAAAATGTAATGCCAATAGGTACCAAATAATACATATGTATGTATCTATGTTGGGTCACTTTACAATGTATTTAACAAAAATACTATCTTTTTCAGTATTTACAGACTTAACAAAAATCGGTACCAGGCACCCTTATTTTATTGATATATTTGGGCTGTTATCCAAGAATATATATATATATATATATATATATATATATATATAGCAGGATATGACCATTTCTGAAGACACTGGAAAAGGTTATTGAGAGAATTACATTAACTGTGTAGTTACGCATTCTGTATTTTCTAGGACTGCAAAAGTAAATACTGATGCTGATAAAGATGTACCTTGTTAGCCATAGAAAGAGAGAAAGCAAATTTGGTAAAGAATATACCTTTTATTGACTGACGTATAATGTATTGAAAGCTTTCAAGACAATCTACATCTCGTCTTCATAATATAATAGGCCAAAAGAAGAGATAGTCTCAAAAGCTTGCAATCCATTATACGTCAGCTAAATAAAGGTATCATCTTCACCAAACTTTAAATAGAAGTTTACTGGGGGCAAAAATCATTACTCATGAATGTTTTTTTCCAGATACCTTACAACACATTTAGCAGATTTCTGATCCCTTTGGAAAACATTTGGCTTATTATTCCCAAACTGGTTTGCAAAGAACCTGTCAGAGCTCCTGCTATTGAATGCATTTCATGTTTTTGCAACAAATTGCTGGATTCTATTGCCTGTGACTCATTTGTTTGTCTCCAGTGTCTGAAAATAGTGTGACCACATTAGCCATTTTTTCCAGGACACATACGGTTCACATGTTTCCAAACAGCCTATGTAAAGAGCTATCCTACAGTAAGCATAATGTACAAACTCATAAGGTTATAAGTTAAACATTACTTTACATGGGCTGGTCATATATATATATCTATCTATAGATATATATATATATATATATATATATATATATATATATATATATATATATATCTATAGATAGATATATATATATATATCTCTCTATATATATATATATCTATATATATATATATCTCTCTATATATATATATCTATAGATATATATATATATAGAGATATATATATATCTATAGATATATATATATCTATAGATATATATATATATAGAGATATATATATATATATATATATATCTATAGATATATATATATATATCTATATATATATATTTGAAATGCATTCTTGAAAAAAATGCCCAATAATGCTTTGGCAGGTGAAAGACATTTGACCCTTTAAGAGCCAAATGAATCAAACAATATATAACACACACCTATTTCATTGTATCCTGTGTGGAGAATTACATAGATGCACAATTGCCTGCTGGTTTATTTTTAGTGTGCTTGTTTTTGTTATTTTTAAAGAAATAGTATTACTTGCACTTTAATTGGGCTCCAAAACCAATGAAATCCAAAATAGAATGGCAGTTGAAAGGCATGAATGTTTCCAACATGGTGGAATACCTAGCCCTATGTAACTCTAGGGTTTTTTGTTTATAATATTCAGGAAAGCTTGGAGCAGTCTGTCATCTCTGTGTTTGTAAGGCTTGGTATTATAGAAATGGTCGATATACTCATTGTATATGTCACCGTCTGAGTCCTTTGGGTTTGGCTGTTTACTTATTTTATCCAGAACATAATACAAATGATGTTTAGCGATGGGTGTTTCTTCTGCCGTGAAAGGAGCCTGTTCTCTGTCAAATGCACTTTTCAAAAGGTGAAGCATTGCCTGGGATTTTGCGGTCTCCTCTTTCTCATTTTGCTCCTGTGGGGTTTCAGTTGTTCCTGGCTGGCCAGTTACAAAATTGTTATTGAGGTCCTCCTGAAAGAAAATGATCAGAACTTGGGTGAGAAAAAAAATAAGCATACTTTAATAGCATCGTTACCAGATAACCAGTTGGATTTGTGTTTCATTTCTCTGTCCCAGAAGACTCTCCTCAAAACCATGAGGTCTATCAGTGTAAATATGGGTTTCTAAATGAAATAACAATGTTACTAGAATCACAAATTACCTTGCCAATATCAACCAGCTTCTCCACACCTCTACGATCATTTTGGACAATGTTGTAAGATGTATAGACTCTGGGATGGGTCATGTGCTCAGGTTTTGTGGATGTCCCGTGTAGTATCAACTTCCAATTAACAATTCTTCCTTCATTTTGCAGTCTTCCTGACTGAAACATTTATTATTAATTGCATTATTATCATTCATATTTAAACATAAGTATTTCATTCATTTAGTCTGCTTATCTTTGTTATGTTCATCTCCTAAAGAAGATATTTCAATGCCTCTTGGACCGAGGTAGATGGAGCTATGAAGTATCATCTTCCTCGTGTACTCTCTTGCACAAGATAAATATGATCCTTCATTGCTCCATCTTCAGAGAGAGAAATAAAGGTTTTTTTTTTGCTTTAAGGCATCCAAGAAAAATAAAAAATTAAAATATAAAATGTAACAATGTGAGAAAGAATGAAATAGATACTTCCTAAAGATAATACTTACTATATCAGTGATTTTCAGGGTCCAGGTGCCAGTGGGATCCTCACCCCAAGTGTGAACAGACATAAAATCCCAATTTTTGAAGCCATTAGGAGACGTGTCCCTCTCTCTCTCAGTTAATAGGACTGTACTGGTTCCTGTACTCACATAAAGTTAGAAACAATCATTATCTGAGTGAATAATCATACCCTCCCTCAACCTTTATAGAATAGTCACATTTTTCTCAAGCCCTCGGCTGCTTTATTGCTACCCAACATTATTTATAATTACGTGATTTAAAAAGAAAGGGTTAAAAAACATTGTACTTCTCTTATAGTATCATGCATCTTCCTTTAATACCTGATGGTGATGTTAGCGTGATGTGAAGATCTCCACGGCGTGTATATTCTATAGTGGTTTCCAGCTGCAGGTGCTCCAAGGACTTTACATAATTATCCTGACCTTCACATGCCTTAGTGGGAATTTCTACAATTATTTCCCCTTCTGCTCTTAAAAACCTGTAGACAGGAACAGGATATTGTGATCTCCCTGGTATGTGGTTGCTATTTACATGTAAAACACAAAATATGCTCGGAAGTGCCATGGTGGGTCAAGACCGATTCCTAAGAATAGATAGATAGATAGATAAACCTAGTGACCTAAATTATTAAATAAAATATCCAAAATAATGCGCTGTAATTTGTTAGAAGAAGTATTAGGAATTAATTGGATTTTCTGTAACAATGAGAAAAATTATAAAGATCCATCAATATATCATTGTTACACCAACTAAAACGATGTCGTATGAATCAGTCATGAAATGTGATGCATAATGAGAAACATTATGCTTATTTTGGTAAATGAGGCAGAATCTAGATGGAAAAGCTATTATTGGAGGCATCAGCATCACAAGAGCAGACAGTTCAGAGAGACTGAATGAGCTTTATGAATATGTCTAAAATATGAATACATATTGTGTCTGTACTGAGAGAGCAAATAGGAACAACATTATGGAATATCTAGCTCCATCTAGGTGGAGGGGATATATATAGAGTAAATGAAATGACAGGGTACAAATCATATATGCCCCCCATTGAGTGTAATCAGTCTGGTGCATTACTATGATTATTACCATACATTCATAAGGATAAAACATATCTTTATCATGCAATTAAGTTGTTGTTTTTTTCTCCATGAGAAAGTTCTTTGGTTGTCTTTGTTGAAAACAGGTATTTACATCTAGTTTTTACTGTAAAACACGAGGCATGTGCTGCATCTAATTTAGAGTAAAAAAAACTGAGATGCTGACATACCATATGATGGAGTCATTAGTACTTAGATGATTTGTCATACTATGAAGTTATTTTTATTGTAATATTGTAAAGCAATTTAACGTCACTCGACGGTTCGCTAAAAGCCAAACCGAGTCCTAGTTAAAAAAAAACATTAACACCTGAGGAGATACCCCACTTTCTATTAATAATATGTTATGCTACTTCAATTAGTAATTAAGAACTTTAAATTAAAGGTAGCATTAGCCTAAAGTAAAATGGTAAGTGTTGGATACTATTCCCCTACTCCTTTTACAATTGAGTGAGTAAGAAAGAAGTGTGGGGGAGATAAGACCTCCTACTCTACTTCGATTCCAAGGCTGTGAAATGGAACCATAACATAGTTGAAATTGCTGGATTTTTTGGTAAGAAATTAGCTTACAAAGTGCCAACATGTAATCAAAGTCCAACAAGATCCAATGGCATGCTCAGTGAAGGGAGATTATTTTTCTAGTTTGTTTATGTTCTCTCCATCAGGCATTTTTAATGTTCATTAGATTTTTATTAGATGTTCCTGGGGTGAAGCTGGAGATTTAAGGCATTTACGAATAGACATAAACAGTAATGGTAAATGCAATTAGATTGATTTAGATGTTTAATTGACTTCAGGGAGGCCCCCTTTACTGTTTAGTGATGAAATCATATTTTTTTTCCGATCTAGCATTTCTTGTCATAGTGTGTTTAATTGTACATATTCAAAACTAAATGTCTTCAACAACACTTTGTGGCCATACATTGTAAAGGTGCATAACAACTCGAGACATTATTTGTTCTGTGTTACAGCAGCTATGTTTTCTGGTAATAGGAGGGGGGGGTCATATATCTTACCTGGGTTTAAAACCGCTGTCCATTACAACACAGATTTTCTTGTCTGGTACTCCTTTCCATGTTTTAGGATCAGCTAAATCCACAAGTGCTTTGGCATTGAGAAGCCCAAATCCAAACCTGCTGTTTACCATTAAACCAGCTCCGTTCTTTTTCCAACCGGGGTTATTAGCCAATGGGTCATACTCTGATGTCCAGACCACTAGATGCTGCATGTCCCTCCAGGTAAGATTCGGGCTGAAACCAAACCAGCAAATCAATAAAAACAATCATGTTTCCTACCAATAATCATGTTTCTAGATTACCCGTACAGGAATTCTCCCCTAATCTCACTGTTTTGAGAGAATCACGTTTGTACAATGATGTGAAGCACTCCATATTTACACCACAACTGAAAGGTTTCTATTTTTATATACCAAACATTGTAGCAGAACATCATGTCCTACATTTCAAACAAGGGGAACATTCTTTGAAATAGTAATATGCAGGAAGAAGATGCTTAAGTAGTCTTGTAATTTAAATCAATTCCGTTCCAGAACCAGTAACCTAAATATAGAGGTTTCATTAAGCAAGCAATATATTCACTAGAAGTGAAATAAAAGTTAAAAAAACACACTATTGCACAATGAAAAAGTACCTCAATTAGCAGATATCTTCAGTGAAAGAAGAAAAAACACTAGCAGTTTACAAGCTACCTTGGCAGAATTATTATATTACTGCAAAGTTCTTCATTTACAGCACCAGGATAAAATCAAAATTTTCACTGGAGAAGACATATTTACAAGGATTCCCTAAACAGTTTGTTTTAGCTTTTTTCCCTTCTCTATGTCTTTTTACTCTTCCTTCTTTTTACTTGTCGTTCCAAGCCTCCAACCAATTTCCCCTTCGACCAATACTTTTAAGCTTCCCGCATTTACCTGTATCGTTGTTGTCCTCTCTTTCTCTCCTTTCAGTCCTGATCTCCTCCTCCCCACTCCCTTCCCGCCTATCACCACTTTTTTGTTGACCATGAAACCTTGCAGCCTTCTGTCCTCTTTCAGACTCGCATGTTTGGGATCATAAGCAGCTTCCTATTCTCTTTTCTCCCCTCCAAACAAGGCTAGAAATAGGTTCTAATAAGTCAGTTTTTAGATAGTAAGCCAATAATGGACAAATCAATTTGCTACTTCAATTCTAGCGATAAGCTTATCCTTACTTATGTTCAAGTGCAAGAGCAAAGATCCCAGCAGCCAGGGGAGCTGAAGCGGAAGTTCCAGTGTGAGTCTCCGTGCAATCATTATGCAAGTCAGCGCTTATCTGAAGAGGCAAAAGGAGAATATGTCATACAGATACGGAGCCTCCATCCAGATTTCATTAGAAAAAAGTATTTCAGGCAGATTTGGGTAAAAAGCAAAAGTGGATGTAGTAACTGATAATAAACACACAACGTTGTAGAAAGCAAACCGATACTAAACACAGTACAATACCTAGTGCTATGGGAGAGAAGGTATAAAGACGGTGCCGCTGTCTCTTCTTCATGTTTGATGACTCAATGAGACATTTCCTTGCTTCACAGGACATTTGTGATATGAAGGTTAGACAAATTCTAAATTCTATGCTAAACTACATTTTTTGTGGGTAGCAGTTTCTTGGCAGTTGAAGTTAAACGATTCACGAAACATACATCAGATTTATGACTATTTATTTTAAAGCATCAAACAGCAATGAAAAATTGTGCAGGCACTACATCAGTCAAACATCAATACAGATAACAGTTTATTGATTGCGGTTTATGCTTATGCTGTGCTGCTTGACTCATCTCTGCTTGCAAGGCTGGTCATAGCATTAGGCATCCCACACAGCTGCTGGAGGCAACTGAATCAAGGGGTAGGCATGCAGTGGTGTATTTAGTGATTTACTAGGGGCAGAGCAGCCTATTGGGGCCTATTATTCCTTCATCCTCCCCTGATTTCCTTTCTTTCTATGAGCTTTGGTGTGTATGACAGTGTTCTACAACTCTAAAAGTCACAATCATGTTTAGAGAAAACAGACAAGCAGAAAATGTATTTATGAATTTCATCGAGTAAAATATAATTCTGTCTCAAATTTACAAAAATTGGGGCTAGCAAAGAGTATTCTTGCCCAGGGTGCCATTGAGGGTAAGATTGGCAGTGATTAGGGGAAAGAGTGAGGTGGAGCTGATCTAGATCTAACTATAAGTACAAACCTTCCCTCAAACAGTCGGTTTCTCTGTAAGTTTCTGTGCGGTTCATTAAGTCAAGAAGGAATTTTGCTCAGTTTCTGGTTGTGATTATACTAGCTTTCAGCAAGTTAAACACAGGAACATCGGGGAGCTCATCAGAGGTTTCAGGAGGTTCTGGATAGACCATCTGGGAACCTTCTTACATTATTTTGGGTGGTGTCAGGACTGACACAGCAAGCAGAGAATGGCCGAACTTCTGTTTGGGCATTCTCCATTATTCCGGTGCTGGCTCCTGCTGCCAGGGGAGACCCTATCTACCTGATCTACCCTGTGCCGGCGGGGAAACATCCCACCAGTGCAAGAACCTTAAGGTGGGTTTCAAAATATCTTTATTTTGATTTAACTCCAAAAACATTGTTTTACTTTATTTTTAATATATTTGGTCTAGCATTGTCACTTCTCTCAAGTTTTCAATCTCATTACAATGTTTCAATGTATTTCTCAATAACTTACAATTCTCTGATCTGTGTAATCTCCACTACTATATGCCGTAGCCAGAGTGGACGAACATTTCTCAGCGTACCAGGGAGACAGTCCTTGCTGAGAGGCGCTGCTTATAGAAATGGTATAAATGCTGTCTGTATACCCATCGCAATCACAATTATCTCCTTGACGACCACCATTTCCAGAAGCCCATACATAGATGGAGCCTTTTCCATTTCGGCCCTATAAATACAATTGTTACATAGTTAAGTATCTGTTCCGCACAAAAAATTATTTCAGAACCTGTTGTAAAGATTATTGCATATTACATTGAATATTTTTTATTGAAAACCGTATACGCTTTAAAGAAACTACCATGTGCCTCTGAAGCAGTCAGTCAACGGCATGAAGCACACCCGTTGTGCTCAATGGGAGCATTAGACATCCCCAAAATGAGTGGCCGACATATCAGATGTGTTTGGCAGCCAAATCATTTGGTACCATGATCATTTAAAGGAATGACTCAGCTATCATCTAAATGAAAGTGCATATGATGGATGACGTGTCCTGTTAAGGTTTTAGGCATATTATTCATCATTCATTCTAGTGTTTCTCTATTGATCTACTATGTCCGCTTACGCATTCCCTGTTACCATCGTGGCAATTTTTGGCGTAAAGGCTTACCTGTTTAATACCATATTCAAAAGCCTTTTGTGCTAACCGTCCAGGTCCTTCCACTGTTTTCCCATCATCATTGGGTCCCCAGCTTGCACTGTAAATATCCACATGTTGTGGATTAAATCCAATTGAACTTGCTTCAATTGCATCTGTTACAACACCATCTAGCATACGGATTCCTTAATTAAAAGAAGAATTAATGAATTAAATAATTAGGATACCCAGTGTTCGTATATGTAATTCTGGAATTTCACAGCAATATTAACTAATTATACGTGTGACTTTATGACATATATGGAAATCACTCATGGTTTTCTCCTAAAAAACATACTAGTTTTTTCTTCTAAGTGCTGATCTGCATAAAAGAGTTTACATTACACAGATCATTTTTGTTGTACAGTCGCCTCCTTCAGATTACGCCCAAATAATAGAATTAGTATAGGTCTTGATAGTACTTTGCACTTCTGCATGAGACTTTGCTACAATAAAATAGTGGTTTCCCATAGAGGCTCTAAAAAAGGGCATATTGTAAAAAAAAAAAGTAAGAGCAAAATGACAGTAAATATAGTAAGATACAGTATATTATAGTTATCTCACAAACATATTTTTTCTTCTATGCATTGTAAGTTCTATTCAAGTTCTTACAACATAGCTTCCGGATGTATTTGTCAGAATTATCAGTCCCCGATATATTGGTGTAATGTTGAAAATGGACATAGGTATAACTGCAAACATTAAATGTAAAGGAAGATTCTGCAGATGTATAAAGTACATTTCATTGTCACTGGGCGCGCAAGCTGTTTTCCAGAACACCACGACTGATGAGAAAATAAATTGGCTCGTTACTCTGCATGTCAGTAAAACTGACGTGACTGTTGCAGTCTGCCTTTCATTAACCAGGCGCTTCCATGTTGACGTAGGCACCATGAAGCTATTTGGGCCGCTAATAACAATGTGTGCCTGTCTGAAACAAGTGAGGATTGTCGTTGTTCTGCAAAATGGTCAACGTTCTAGATAGCACCAAACCTTGTGACCAGTAGTTATTGGCAGCGGGACTAATTACTTACAAGGTAAATCATAAAGCAAGAAAAAAATATTTCTTATCATATCTGTAAAGGACATTAATATTTTGTATTTTGTAAAAAAAAATATATGCAAAAAATGTATTATTGCCTATAAAAATCAGGGAATCTGTTCAGTGAATGTCCCTGCTAACAGCATGTATTTTACTTTTCGATCATCTACACAACAAGGTTCCTTCTTGGTGTGCGTCTGCTGTCTTACGTATACTACAAACCAAGCTAGTGATGATCTGTGTAATATACATTATTTAGCAGAGGATAACATGAATCATGGAATGGAGTAATAACTAAACTGTGGTTTGAAGGAAAGTTGAATACAGGTGTCTCTACCTTTGGCAAGTGAAATAAAATATTTGCATTAAAGTTTAATATGTAAATGATCATCTGTTACTTGAATTACCTCCAACTTTAGCATTGTATGCAACTCCAACACCACATTTCTTGTTGTTTGCAATCATTGCAACCTCACCTGCACATCTGGTGCCATGTCTGCAAATATACAAAAACAAGAATTTTTCTTAAAAAACCTATATATATATATATATATATATATATATATATTGGTAGCTGGAATTGTATCATCAAATAATATCACTGCAATTAGGGACAGCAATCCAATAATGAAGATCTTTCCAAAGAAAATATTTTGTGACATTTGATCCTTAAATGAGCATCAACTGTAAAGCGGGTCCCAAAGTGAACACTTGACCTAAGACAAACCTGTTCATTAGTTCTATGAAACAAAACCTCAGTACAGTTCATCTGTACTTAGAATGATGAAAGTACAGGTTAACCCGTGACAAATATTTTCTAGAATTGGGATACAGTGGATGTGGAGGAAGCAGATGTTAAGCATGTGGTCTAGACATCAATGAATAAAAATATTCCTGTTTTTTTTTTAGCTGTTTCAGCTCTGGCTGTAAATACAATGAGTTCTATCATAATTCTACAACAGCTATGAATCAAAAGCATACTCACTTGTTCTCATTTGTAATATCATATCTAGGGAAAGGATCGTTGTCATTATCATTAAAATCATAACTTGCATCTGGGTCCTGAAAAACATTACATAAATATTGTATAAATGACTACATATTATACTGATAAATAAAATTAATTGTAAAGGCCGCCGAGAAGAAAACTATTTGCGATGCTTGAAATATACAGATCGCTAGAGGTGTTCTTACCATTCCTAATATGTATACAAGAGAGTTCCATATTGTGTGACCCTCGACAGGATTAGTTATTTAATTAGTTTGATTAATTGTGCCCCGTATCACCTGCCTCTGACTCTGAAGCTTGGGTCACAACAGTCATATTCATAGCTGGACTTCCATCCTATATGTCCAAAAATGAATAAGGAACTGTAAGCTGATCTAGCCGCTAAACTGCTAGGACCTGTGTTTTGCTTGTAAAGAAAGGACACAATTTGCGCAAAATCCAAAAAATACTAATACTAGTACACGAGTGATTTTCAATATATATATATATCATTGAAAAATAATTTAAGCACTGCATTCTTGAATATGCATTTCTTTCCT
Organism: Spea bombifrons; assembly: GCF_027358695.1. Lineage (NCBI taxonomy): Eukaryota > Metazoa > Chordata > Amphibia > Anura > Pelobatidae > Spea > Spea bombifrons. The sequence goes on along the minus strand of NC_071087.1, from coordinate 138,007,831 downwards.
GAATATATACATTTGTAAGGGGCGACTTATTTACATATTTGGCGGGAATCTTTGTCAGAAATGAATACTGAAACAGATGCTTGTAAAACATATGATTGCTCAAGGCTATATACAGTTGTTTAAAGCGGTTCTATATGTTTTTCAATATATTTGTCCTTCAGTGCATTAAAAAAACGTCTGTAATGATTGTTCATTAACTTTATGTTTTTATCCTTATTCCTTCCCATTAAGTTGTTTTTTCCATTATGTTGCTGCCACTCTGTGAGGATAGTTGACTTGTTAAGAAAACCTTTGTAACGTTTTGAAGAAAAGCAGTCATATGTTCGCTAGCACAGGCTACACATTTCAATTAGTTCATTTGCACACTATGGTAATGACATTTCACCGTTGATGTAATGCCTCCCTCCAACGTACTGTATCAGAAACGATGCCAATATAGTTTAACCTCGTCATCATATCTGTACTTACATAATTAGCATATATATCTGTGTGATTCCATTCAAGACCATCATCCAGCACGGTTACGACGACTCCTTTCCCTGTAATTCCTTTTCTCCACACTGGAATGACGTGCAGATCCAGCTTTGGTAAAGAGGGGTTCACTCTTGTGTCTTGCTAAAAACAGAAAACAATTTATGGTGCATTGAGAGGGGTGAACCCCATTTCTCACAGCTACAGGTTGGACAGCAAATGGGTTAGACTTAGCCTAAGAGCACCTTGTAGACTCTATTGGCTTGTATACGGCGAGACAATGCTAAGTCTACAGAGAAATGTTAGAACAAGAGGTCATAATCTAAAACTAGAGGGTCAGAGGCTTTGAAGTAATGTAAGGGAGTCTTACTTTACTGAGAAGGTGGTAGAAAAGTGGAACAGCTTTCCTGCATAAGTGGTAGAGGCAAAAACAGTGAGGATATTTAAACAAGGATGGCATTGGTATAAAGCTATCCTGAATCTAAGACAAGACCGAGGACCGATTTGAGTCTTTACATCACTGCTTCCAAACCCTCTCCTCAAGGCACGTCTAACAGTCCAGGACTTGCAGAGCTATTACTCTGGTGTATCTAAGCTGTTGTAAAATTAAAAAACAAAACTACCTTAAACACCTTAGACACACCTGAGTAATACCTAAATCCTGGACTGGAGGAGAAGGTTGAGGAGCACTGCATTACATCATGAAAATGGACAGACTAGATGGGAAGAATGATTCTTATCTGCCGTCAAATTCTGACAATTATTTGTTTTTTTAATTTATTATCATAAAAAAACTGCATTATTCACGTGTGAGCTGTAAAATTATCTATAGAAAGAATATCTAGTATCACTATGATTTTTTGAAAGTAGATAAGCTGGAAAGAGCAAAACACTCACCAAATACCACTGGTGACTCCACATGGGATCATTAAAAAGCTTTTCTGTGTCTTCCCTGAAGGCAGAACGTTTACTTCTCTGTTTAATATACTGCTGTTCAGCCCAGGACACCTGCAATTACAGCAGTTAAATGGTGTTAATGGTGAAATAAAATGTTTTCAGCATGAACAACTATGAAATAACAATTTACGTTGCTTTACATCACAGTTCACGCAATGTCCGAGAAGTCTTTCCTGTGTATAATTATAGAGACATCTTGCGAAGCTTAAATTAATGTTTGGGATCTGATCACTGAGATCTACTTAATGTATTCTTTACAACCTAAGATGTCCCACATTCATACCTGGTGTTGATAATGATTGTTGGAAACAAATTCACCACTTATCTCAAATAAAGTCTACTTCAGCTCCTCGGAAATCGGCTGTTCATATTCTGCTTTAACAAACTGTAAGCCAAAAGAGTGATGATCTCTTTTTTTTCTATATGGTATGCTGTCCTTCTTTCCTCAATTGACCGATACATTTTGTACTGAAGCCACCAGGGATTCATGTTGGGTAAAAGGGAATTCAGTCTTATCCGCTGAGTTCTGCAAGAGTTGGGGGCCACTTTTCTTAAGCTGTATCTACTGTGACAGTGTGAACCCCAGGGAGATGATTAGCATGGCATCTGAGTACAGCTGCTATGAAGATTATACATATGGGTCCCTGGGGTGGAGCAATTGGAGAGCAGGGTGGGCCAATGCTCCATTTCCCCATTTTGTGGAAATTCCATGCCGGGTTTTCCAGGAGGCAAGAAGTCCACAGGATCCGGTCCGGGATTCCTATGGGGCCGGCATCAGGCACAGGTGCTGGACATTAAAAACCCCTGGAGCCTGATACTCAGGGAGACTGTTGGGGGAAGAGAGGTTCCCTGTGCTCCCAGGGCAAGGAGAGGCCCTGAAGAAGACAATCCCTGAGCTAAGTGAGGCAATACCTGCCTGGACATTTTGTGTGCTGTCTGGGGGAGGTTTTCCAGAGCCTGGTGTAGCTGGGTCTGGCTGGGAGGTTGAGGTAGTGGGTGATTAGGCTGGTCAGTCTAGACCAGCATAGTTAAGTTAGAGAGGGCTCCAATTGGGAGCTAGGTTTTATTTTTATGATTTGGTTTTTGGGGTTTCAGCAATTAAGAATAAAGTGCTGTTTTGTTCAAAGCTGCTGTTCCTGACTCTGATTGCACTAGAGGACTGTGCTTAGGACCCCTAAAAGTGACATGTATGGCCCTCATGCTATAGGGTTTTGTCACACTACCTAGATCCTAAGTTACACAACCCGTAGAGGAAACATCTCATTAAAGGTAAAGATATGCCCTGCACCTGCATTTGTAGTGAAAACATAGGAGGTAATTTGAATGAGGTAACACCAATTTTTTCAAACTGGTGATGTCCACATATTAACATGTAACCTTATCTACTTTGCCACACAATCTAAGCCTCCCACCACACACCATTCATTTGTGTCGTGAAGGCTAGTTTAAACTTGTTTTATGTTATCAAATCAGTTCCTGTCATTTCAGGCAAAGATAGAGCTGCTAAAACCAAAGTTGGATGGTTTCCACCAGCCATTTTACTCAGCATTAAAACCACAAGCATGCAGATTTCAACCAAGGTTAATGATTTGTGTGTATAGAGAAAAATATACTCATCAGAATAAGCTCAATGCTACCAATATTATGCTGTTTGTTAATCTGTAGTACAACTATACAATGAAACACGTGTTGGGTTACAATGGGGTGGGATTGGAGTAGACCAACATAGACAGACGCAAGTCAAACATGGCTGTGGTTGAACATTGCTGATGTACATATCCTAGAAGGTAGTCCATGTGATCTTGTGACTGTTTTATTATATCTATTTATTTGACTACGTATTCTTGAACCAAATAGGACCTGACATGCAAATTACAGGCATGTTTGAAAACAGCTATAAAACTATTGTCTGTCAAGCGTTTTTCACGAAACACACGTTTATATTTTCAGACATAAGCGTGTCAGCGATTCCTTAATTAAAAGGACTCTTGGGGATAAATGTTGCCTCAGCCACACAGAGAATGACAGGAAAAGCAGAATGAGTGATTTAGGTGGAATGAAGCAGAAATATCTGATAATACATTTTTTTTTATTTGCAGGCCCAGAACAGCAAGAACAGAATATTAATGGATTCTTGTTAAATAAAGGAGTATAATTGTTTGTTTGTTTTTGCATTCTTGAATATAAATATAAATTCACATTGCAGCAGCAGCAGCAGCAGCATACTCGCCAACATTTCCTTCTTGGATCCCTGGGCAAATGGGGCGGGGCCTAAAGGGGCGGGGCCACACACTCTGCATGGTCCTGCAGCATTGAGCTCTAGGCTACTTGGTACAGATACTGGGTAGCTTGGAGCTCATTTACAAGTGTTCTTAGACATAAGCATTATTTTTATGCAAGGCAGATCAGATTTTGATTAGACAGGGCGCAAAAAAGGAACTGTCCCTGTAAATTCAGGAACACTGCCTATAATTCTGCTTTTTTTGTTTTTAGCCAGTGTTCTTGCTCTGGAGATATTTCTGTTCTATGTCCTGGACTCACCCTCTTCTACTCATCGTTTCGAAGGCCAGGAGTAGTATTATTATCATCTTTTATTTATATAGCACAAACAAGTGGGAGTAGGAGGCAAACTCTGTAACATTCTATGCTCTAAACTCATCTTCCTTCTCCACAATTTCATTTCTAAGGCTTAAAAAGCCAGATGCCCTCTTGTGAAAGGAATAACTTAATGGGAAGGAATCATTAGGAATCTTCTTAACTTCCTGTTTTCTGAATTGAGTACATAGATTTTGGCCATACTTGGGGATTTTCAGGGTTTATATATAGACTATAAACTGAAACTCAGACCATGACCATGAATTTACACCAATCTCAGGGCCCTGGTTGAAAGGCAAATTCTCAGGGTCACGTTCTAAAGCTAACTTCATTATATCTGAACATTCTAATTGGAACTTTTCTCACTGGTTCATCACAGTTGAAATTTTTGTTTCAAATATTGATGACGAAAATTTAGTATAGGTATACTATCTGACAAATTATGGTTTTCGAAGACCATTGTTGAAAGCGATTGCTTGCCCTATTAGAAAGTCACTAATAGAAACTGTGTAATTATTTTACATAGAATACTTAGTAAGCACAACTTTATTTGATATACTTTGGTGTAAGATTAGGAAAAGTTGCAGAAATGCATTCCTCTGTAAAGTTATCTTGGCTATAATGTAATCTGTGACAACCTTTTTTCTTTTGAAGGATGTTAAATAAACGAATGCATGGGGATTCTCATAGTTGACTAGGACAAGGCTTAATTTTTATTGGTGGAAGTGGCATTGGCCTCTGCCCACCACTCACATAGTTCCATCCACTCTCTGCCACATTTTGCCACCAGGTCTACCTTTGTCAAGCAACACCCACGTACGAATACCATGCAACCTTTGTATCTGAATATGCTTTTCCATTACTGAATATTTTTAAGCCTGTTTCATAATTTGGGCACAAGGCCATTGTCTTTGTTCATTTTGACAGACCATGAAAAGTTACATATACATCCCAACCCATCATCTCCTCCAACATATACAATTAGTGATGACCAAGTTTGTGCAATGTTAGAAACACACTTACTCGTTCATCATCTGCAAGCCTTTTTGTAATCCGAGGGGCACTTCTTCGATGTCTTCTCGAATGAGCTCTGTGTCTAAATAGATAGTGGTTTTCAAGTGATCCGATCTACAAGACACAATGCAAAATATACCAGTTTAATCATAAATATGCATAATTTAGCACATACAAATGTTCTTTATCGCCAGTCCATCATCTTTTATATACAAGTGTACTTTTTTATACTTTACAATCCTGATAGCGTAACCTGTATTCCTATATTTAAAAAGGCTGAAACTGTGATGTTTAAAGAACACTCTCATGAATGTGTTTTTGTTGCCATAGTTTAGCAGTTGTAGAAGTTGACTTCATTATTTTGTCCATCATGTAAAATAATATAAACCAGGGATAACCAGAAGGATCCTTCCGTGCCATTATTGACCAAAAAAGTGAATCATTTGCAGTGTCTTGGGAATATACATACATAGAATACATGTATTATATGTACAACATTGCAACAATACAGTGGCTGGGATTTAATAAATGGACAAAAATATAACCCAAGTAATTGAATGGTAATCCCCCCCCCCCACCACCACCACCACCCATGTATTGCAGAGGAAATAATTGAGATTTATTGGCTAAAAGTCATTAAAACCATTAAACTGCATTTATCTCTTTTTTTTCTTTTGGAGGCAGTTGAATGATTATTTTTCAATTACTTGTTATAGATTTATGTCCAGCTATTGAATCCAGACAAACAAGCTACTGGAGAAACACTGCTAAATAACACTGGGATTCATAACCCCTAATGTTACCTGTAATTAACCAGATGTAAGTAATTCTGGTGTATAATACAGCATGCCATCTATGTACAAAGACGAGCGATATTGCTCTTGTATTTGCATAAAGGCAATTACTCATCCTTGGCTACTCTTACGTCATGATTTTATGAGAAGAGACATTTCACAGAAACGGCCAGGCTTTTCCACAATAAATGCATTACTCATGCTGGGGAAATGGCTTCTTTTGTGCAGTTTTTCTAAATTCACAGTCCCCCTCATTAGATATAATCAGTAAAAGGGTAAATGAGCATGAGTTTTACATGTGGGTATTTACTGCGCATCTCTACATATGTAAGCTATACGGCACAAATTCATTCACCGCATTTCATTCATTATTGTTACATACAAGACATTAAGTGTTTTCCCGTTTTTAGTGAAAATATGATTGTTAACTCTGACTAATTCAACGTATTTTATCCACAAAGCATGTATGGCGAAATTATTAAAAACAGAATTTCTTGGGGCTGAAGTCAATGCTTTAAGGCTGGACATTTCTTTTTTTATATTATAAATAATAATAATCCTGCCAGCAGTATCAATGGCCTTCTTTGCCAGGACAGACTTAAAAACAACAGAACACATTGGAATTTAAAAAGCTTTTGTGCAAACGTCAGTCTTCCATCTTCATCCTCCAAAAGGTTTTATGACGTCATCATCAACAAACTGGCTGACCCGTTAACTACTCACCCTGTAAAGCCCTTAAGATACACTGCAGCTCCACGTGAAGGCAACATCCTCTCTGCACTTCCCCTTACATTGACTTCATTTTGCCCAGTAATACCACAACTCCCTCAACAGAAATATTTTACTGTCCTCAATTAAAAGACTTTGTGCCAAAAACATCATCTTTCAAGGCAGAAAATCCCAATCAGCATGCTGAATTTTCTCTTTATACCTTATTAAGACAACTGAAGATTTGGGACACATGAAACCGCGTGGATTCCTATTACCCCATTGAAAACCGGAAACAGATACCAAGATCTATGTCAACACATTTTGGACCTATACTCAATATTTATATCTTACTTTTAAGTTTACAATCTCCCATATTTTTGCCATACTGATTCAGGCTCCTAGTTTGTCTCTTGTATTCTTCTCCCTCTGTATTGTATGCTTGCATAAGTCTGTCTGTACATTAATACATTGATGAATAATATGTGGAACATACCTTTGCTGACATCCCCACTCTAGCCTGTCTAAGAGATCACTGTGCTGATGGTGTGGACAGGGTGCTGCTGGGCTTATAACTAAATCCACTTTTTTGGCTTACATTTGTCACAACACAGGGTAATGGTAATTATGTAAAACATTACTAGAGTTTTTCAGAGTTATGTTTACAGATTCAAAACATACGCTTCCCAATTACTAAAGCCTTCTTTGTTATGGTTATCTCAATGGCTATTAGTACTGAGCAATTCTTTAGTCACGAGGCAAAGCTTTGAAACCATCGCCTTGTCTTTAAGTACTATAGTGTAGCACCATTTCTTTCATGATCACAAAAGAGTTGTGCAAAAAAAAAAAATGAAGGAAGGAAGAATGTGAAACTGAACATACAATCAACCAGCAAAGAGGAAAAACAAAGATTGTTTTATTCCAGGAACCAGCATTTTCTCAAGAAATAAGAATTTCAGCTACTGAGTGTCAGAGCCAAATTAGGAAAATACCTGTCAGGGCATTCTGACCACCTGCCGATGCAGTTACAGTACATGCCCTCCTTACACAGCTATATCTTTTGACAGGTGATGTAGGTCTCCAGGGCTATAGTCAGGGGTATCTAGTGTACAGGGGCATCTTATTCAGATCACTTTTTCCTTGAATGGCTTTGCTTCATGAACCGATGGAGCCAGGCGTTCCTTCACGAAAAACACTAATTTACAAGGGTCAGATCTGTGCCTATGGGAGGACAAATACTGGATCTGTCTGTACATATCAAGTATAAATACCGGCTGTCTGTCCTGTGTTCAGGAGCACTGGCATAGTGTCACTATGATACTAAACCAAATAACCCGAACAGCCTACAGGGAAGAAAAGTTCCATGCGCAACAGATTTAATCAGCAGTAGTTTAGTTGTATCAACCAGTGCAATACCAGTGTGTAAGCTGGCTACCACCTGACAAATGCCATGGCAAAGCGTCACATGTTGAGTAATAAATCGATCATAGGTTTTAAAAAATACATTAATTACAGAGCTCATACATTATAATAAATATATGCCACATTTGTATAGGTCTCTCTCATATAGCCCCTTATGGGACCCAAATAAGAACTAGGAAGCTGCTAAATGCACTTTAACTGTTCTCCTCTTGTACTCCATTCCCAAGACAGCCTGACCCAATCAGCTTCCAACAAAGGGAATCATTAAAAAACAGGAAGGTAAAATGCTCCAATGGTATCCGTGTAATGTAGGTTATAACACACTATAAGGACAAAAGTATTGGGACATCTGACCATTACACTGACAGAGACTTTTATGACATTACATTCAAAATACATGGATATTAACATGTACTTGGTCCCGCCTTTTCAGCTAAAACAGATCCAACAGATTCTGGGAAGACTTTCCACCAGATTTTGAAATGTTTCTGTGGAATGTTTTGCCCATTCATTCAGTAGAGCATCTGTGAGGTCAGGCATTGATGTTGGGTGAGAAGGCCTGGGTCACAGTCTCTGTTCCAGTTCATCCCAAAGGTGTTCGATGGGGCTCAGGTCAGTATGCAGGCCAGTCAAGTTCTTCCGCACCAAACTCATCCAACCGTGTATTTATGGACCTCGCTGGGGCAAAGTCATGCTTGAATAGAAAAGGGCCTTCCCCAAACTGGTCCCACAAAGTTGAAAGCATAAAAATGCCCAAAACATTTTGGACAATGCTATTGATGAATAGGGCATAAATTCACACAGAAACACTCCAATTTTTTGTGGAAAGGCTTCCCAGAAGAATGGAAGTTTTTATCGAATAGAAGCTTATACCTTTGTCCATATAGTATATATGTATGTGTGTGTGTGCGTTTGTGTGTGTTTTTTTTATATACACTATTACATGCATTTTAGTGAATTTAACTATTAGATTTAATATTTATCAAAGTAGACAAATTATTTTGTTTGGAACCCCACCTGTTATGTTTTCATACAGAACCACATTGTTCTAGAACAGGGCTTTTAAGGGTACCATTCATACTTTTCCTAATACATTTGACCGAAAAAAAGAAAAATTAACTGCCAAAAAATAAGTGATCATTGTCAATTTATCATTTTGTACCATGTGTATAAATATCATGTATTTTAATAAAATATATATCCTAAAATACTATTTTGTGAGTAAGGGCTATAAATAACATATTTCTATGAATAATACAGTAACAAATTAGCTACAATTAAATGTCATACTATTGTTGATTTCTTACAATATAGCTCACAATACAATAAAGTAAACTATTTTTTTGCCTTTCAGCCATATAAATATGCAAAATTGTACCATCACATGCAAGAGAACCTGTTTGAGCGGTAGCTCTGCAACTTTCTCTACAAACTCATTTTCCTAAATGACGTTTTATGGAAATCCTGTTTTCCTTATTATCAGTATATCACTGATATAGTGCTGTTTGAGCTGTCATAGATGTGAATTATATATATATTTAGTAACAGTCCCTTGCAAAGGCCGGTTAGCTGCCACTGCCATTTGCAATGTACAACAAACACATTTTATGCCCTATATGCACAATAGGGAGATTAGTGTTATAACCAACACATGTTTAGCTCCATGGAGGATCCAGGAACCATGGGATCATATACTGCATTTTTATTCATGAGAAGAAACCCAAACCATTCCTTTCTGGAGGTGTCACAGCACCTGTCTGATTTCATACATGTCATTAAAAGATTAAGATCCACCAGGCCTGCTGGTCCATGACTCACAACACCAACTAGGAATGTTTGTTGTTGTGCCTTGAATATTGGATTTTAATGATTGATGATCACATTAAGAGTGTGTCTGGTAGGGTTGTGTTAGGGGTGGGCAGAAGGGTTACTGTAATGAATTACATTTCATTATAATACGAATTCTAGAATTCCTTTCAATAATCAGGTTGCATGGCTTTCTGGATCACAAATACTGATATACTGATCTGCACATTAAGGGTACAATATTACATTTTTATGGCACAAAAGAATCACAAATTTACACATTTTCTACAGTCATTATTTCTAGTGCCACACTATTTATGTCTTATATGGAAAAGTTCCAGAATGAAGCTTAGTCTTACCTGGCCAAGGAATTCATACCCCAGTTGTTCTGCAAGTAGTTGGGCTTCTTCTGGCCCCCCTGGGATCTCGGCAGCCCACTCATTCACATACTGTCTGTCTATCCCAGTCACACACACTAAACAGCACGCAGAAAAAATCGAAACTACAGCGATGTATTGGTACGACCAAAATCTTCCATCCATGCCTGTGTGTGGTATGTGCAAAATCTACAATATTTATATATATGCTAGAAAAATAAGTGCTGTATAAATATAAAGTCTTCTTCTGCTTCTTCTTTTTCCCCTTGTTGCTATGTGAGCGGGTTTCTCTCGTGTGGTTTCTAAGCTGGAAGGCAGAGGGAAAAATGCACGATCCTTCCCCAGATTCAATGGAAATGAGTATTTAGTTACACGTCAAAACTACGTCAAAGCCACTTACAGCGCCTTAAATCTATACGGTGTTCCCGAGGGAGGTGAGATTCGAAAATAGAACGTCGGGATCCACGCAATTCTACAACCTCGGCGAGGGATCGGTCGGTGTCATTAGACAGGGAGACGCCCCCCAGTGACGGGGGGAAAAGCGATATAATGATTAAAGAGCCTGATGGAGGTCAGCTGCTTCACTGCAACATAGAGACATAGCTTACGACAACAGCCTTAAACAGCCCTTAGCCTCATCTTACATTCAGGGTCGTTTTATGCCTATCCAATACATGTTTAAATACCCTCACTGTATTAATCTCTACCACTAATGCTGAGAGGCTCTTCCACTTAGCTACCACCCTCATAGTATAGTAAACCTTCCTTACATTGTATATCAGCCCCTGACCTTCTGGTTCGTGTTCTACCATTTCACCTATAAACACGGTAAATTAGGTGCATTTGCACACAAGAGCTGAAAGCTGTACAGTCATAGTAAACAGAGTGTTCCTTTTTCCATAAATACACTCCGTGCTTTATATTCCGCTTCAAATCCTTCTTATTTGTTTAGTTTGTTTATAATAGTAGCAAAACACAGAGAGTTACAATAACAGGGTTTTTGTGTATTTTGATTCAGTGTTTGGTTCTGTTTCATTTCTAGAAATACGGCTTATATATTAAATAGATGTAAACAAATAAATAATGTATTCTTGCTTTCTGGTATATAATGGATCATGTAGTGCGCAATCAATCTGTATTCATATGTAAGGGTGAATCATTACATGCGTGTACCATTGTGTCGGGGGTGCATATGGTTCCCTGAGCAGCACTTGGCTTCACTATGGTAAAAAAGTGTTTTCATTTCAGCACCAGATCAGTGGACAGCAACACAGATGAAGCCGGATTCCCAGTCTATACAATGTTTGCCATCACAGGAGAAGGGAGTGCTAAGGGATTGATTCAAATTAGTTTAAAAAGATGGTGGTTTCAGCTAAAACCGAGCAAAATCCAGCTAATGGATGACATGGAAGTAAACACCCAACCCATATAGCACATAAAGTCATTATTTTACAAGCAAAGGGGACTGATTGAGATCACAGGAAGAAAGAGGCGAGGGAGTAACAAGCACCCAGCGCTAGATTATATGCTAAATTTCATTCCGGTTCCATATGTACCTAAATTATGTCACGCACTGTGGAAAAAGTGAGTTTTAGAGAAAATATATATATATATATTTGTCCATCTACTTTGACGTAATCGATATGTTTACAATAACTCAGGTGGGAAATAAAATATACCCATACTATTTATTTTATAAAATTACTATTAATTAATATTATTTTAAGGAATATTAGGTAAAGAAGTGGTAATTACACACTGAGTAATATTAGGCATACAAATGACATCATAAAATTTCTGTTAATCCCACCACACTTCCAGCCATGCACAACTGTCACATGTGCGTGCTGTAAATTTGCAATATTTATTTTAGTTTGGGATAAAAAAACATAGATTTTTAGGTACCATGAAGTTTGATAGGATTTTTTTTTCCTTACGCCTTATGAAGTGGGAAAAATTGTCCGGTATGAACAGAACACGGAAACAACCAATTTTGAGCGACACCTGTTAAATATCCCCTTTGGATTTAGAGACGCTCTGTCTCAAACAACGGAAATCTAGATAATGGGTCAAAACATCATTATACTAAATTATGATGAGTTCCACGACAAGAAACAAAGAAGTAAACATTTGAATGATGGCGTGATGTATATTTAATACATCATCTCTCATATTTTAGGCGGGGGTTGTGTAAAAAGCTGGAATGGTGGTGTTATCACCATAGCAACCATTAGAATGGTGGTTAACCTTGCTTTCCCATCTCTTGCTGCCTGAATTCTAAATTGCAGCTATAATAAAGACGCTAATTAGTGGGCGAGGAATGCACTGACACTGTGATAAAAAAAAAGTCATTGATTTTTGGCTACATATACAAAATACATATGCCGTGCTGACGAGGATGTCCTATATTCTACATTGTAACTACATTTGTCCAGAGAGAGACCGGACGGAGACAGAGAGATGGCTAGATAAATGGAATCTCTTTATACAATTAAAAGGTAGAAAAGCGGATCCAAAAAACACAATGTAATTGCCGGGGCACATAACGCAAGTTAAATTGTAAGTAAGATATTAATTGTACTCATACTCGAATAAATAGGGTGCAGGAGCAGCGTCCCAGCATAACCGGGAGATGAATGCGGATCGAATGACAGTCCACATTTCTTCTCGCATGCAATTTGTGCAAACAGGAAAAGCTTAGATTTTTTATTCTTAGCAACCAATCTGCCCTGTGTTTGCTTTGAAGCCTATGGACCATTTAACCGAAAAGGCATGGAAAGTGCTTACAACAGGATATCAAGTAATAACAAATGGCAAACATTTGAAGATGTAGCCAGGAAGGAAGGCTAATGTTAATTCTGATAGAAATATAGAGAAATGTTACAATGCGGGTGCATTTAGAGTATATTATTGCCCGTCACATAATTTAACAGGGCGGATGCAATCAGCAGACCCTGACAGGCTGACGCACAAAGTATATTGTTGAGGCTCAGAAATCTTTTTTTGCTTGGTTGTGAAATCTGGGTGCACGTGGCAAGTAAATGTGATTGGAGGGATAGTTTTTTTTCAATGAATGACTGATTCATTATTATTCTTATTATTGTTTTATATAGCACCATCATATTCGTAGCGCAGCAAAATGGGATGATTTGAAATGTATTAGAAACGGGAAATCAAACATCAGTCCTCAAAGACCCCTGATATGTCATATTTACATATTGCTGTACAATATCTTAATTTTTGTTAGATATTTATTAGATGTTTCTAAAAGTTTAAAAGGATCTTGGTCCATGAAGGTTAAAGTTAAAACCCATAAATTACGGTTAACATAAACCTTGCATCTATATGTTAAACTGTATTATATTAATATAATTCGCATTTTCAAATACAAAAGGTAGTGAATGAACAGACAATTAGGTGTTTAGGTTTCTCATCTAGAAATGCCTGTTCCTGTCTCCTTATACCAATTCAAAATAATTTAGAAACCACCTCTCCAGCTCAGAAGGGCCCTTTCTAAACTATTTTGAACCGGCATGGGGGGACAGGAGCGTATCAGGGTCACATTATGTCACGTTACCCAGCGGTGAAACCGAGAAAAACTGCAAGAGTGGTAAGAAGTAAGCGGGGGCGGGAGGTTGGTTCTTTGTATGTATGTATGATTGTTATCATGGTTGAGTAATTGTGTTTGATTGCTAGCATGGTTGTGTACTTGTGTTTGTGTGTGAGCATGGATGTCTTATTTTGTGTGTGTGAGCATGGATGTCTAATTGTGTGTGTGTGAGAATGAATTGCTAATTGTGTGTGTATAAGCATACATGTGTAATTGTGTGTGAGAAAGACAGAGAGAGAGCATGGATGTGTAATTGTGTGTAAGCATGGATGTGTAATTTGTGTATGTGTGAGCATGGATGTGTAATTGTGTGTATACAATTGTAAGTGGGGTCAGATGGAGAGTGTGTTAGAATGAATGTGTGTAATTTGTGTGTGTTTACATATGTGTGCCAGAGTGTATGTTAAAGGGGGACACGGGGCAAAAAAGCCACAGACACATTGTTTGGGGGCAATGATGCCACAGACTAGCTGTTGGGGGGCCCCGGGACAATTTTTCCACCAGGGCCCTGTGGTTTCTAGGTACGCCCCTGGCTCAATTATACTCAGTCTACTATACTATTCTAAAAAGGCAGTGGTGTGAGAACACAAAGATGTGCTATTATTCTTATGATATCATATTCTCCTTTTTAACACAACATGGATCATATTGTCTGTAGAACAAGCTACGATGTGCTGTCTCCTGTGTGGTTTTCTTGCGCTCTATTACTCATTAGATCAACAAAAAGGATAATGGCGGCTGTCAGGGAAATGTTTGAACTGTAGTCCATATAAACAGCATTTGCTCAGTTGAATTCAAGGACCAGACATTTTTCAAATACAAGAAAGCACTTCCGTTTACCTTGTCACTGATCATATGGTCAGGCTTGTATCACATTAAAACATATTATTTAAGTGGTGGTTGGTATGAAAATCATTATATAAGCTCCTTCTGAAGATACATTAAGGTAACTACGGTATTACAGGGGGAAATATACAATGATTGTTCTAATATAAAACATTAAAGACATTTACACATATATTAAAGGGTATCAATGTGCCCCATTATATTCTTCATTAATGGAGCATTAAAATATTGTCCATCTGTTTCTGTTATCAGAATAAAACATTTGTGGTCAAAGTTTACAGTTGTGCAATCATCAAAATGGAACTACTTGTGTTGTCTGCTTTATTGGCTTTGATGTCAGCTGTTTAATAACGCTATGAACATTTAAACGGGAACATTGAAGAATGCATTTATTACAAGTGAATAAAATGTCAGACGCTATAACATATGTATTGATTTCTTTCATACAAGTGGTATTAATCATGACGATAGTAACAAAAAGAAATGCTCAAAGATCACTTATGGCTGGATTGTTGTCATTGTGTAAGTTTTTTTGTCCCATTTACATTTTAAAAAAGATTTTTAGACAGTTTGATTGTTACATTTAAATACATCTTAGATATGTTATAACTTTATTTGGGATAAATGCTTAATTTACCAATTTTTTTTATCACTTTAAATCATTTAATACCATGTTGTTGACAAGCTCTAGTGCTATTTTTGTTTTATTTTCTTTGTTATGAAAGGTACAGGAGTCGAATGCATTTGTATTTTTTCTAGATGATAACGTAACCCATAGTATGACCATAGTATGTATTCACAGACCGGAATATGATTAGCATTAGCAGTGGCTTCACCTTATTCTACCTGTTGAAAATGAACTCAATGAAACCTGTCATTTAAAAGTATAATCAGTAAATTCTACCTTTAATAGATCTGTCAATATTGACACAGTCATGTGATATTAGCTTAAAAGTTACTCAGGGATGTACCCTTTAACCGCTGATGTGGCAGACTGCAGTGATGAATTCTGGCCTAGGATGGCAGGTCCTGGGGGGCAGCAGCCCCTTTGTGGCAACACAGGTAACTTATCAAGCTCTTGGGAGATCAGACTTCCTGTAGCACCACTGTTCAGCGGGTCGGTTAAAAGGGAGATCACTGGCCTTTTCAGCTGGCCCAATAACATTAAGGAGAACTGTGCGACAGTCTTCATAGCTCACTCCCACCCAAATCCCAGTGCTCACCAGTAAGGAAAGCAGCAAACAGGGTCGGCAGGTGGCAACTTGCAGACTGTATAACCCAACCGTGTGCCATTTCCAAACAGTTAGGGTGAACCACCTGATGCGACCACCTTATTAACATCTAAAGTATATGTACAGAAGTCTGGTCCTCAGCAACAGTGTTTTCATAACACAAACAATATATATATATCATTTATTTTGTGCCCTGGGAGTTGAAGTGGCATGGTTTAAGTGTTCATTCTTTTTTTTCTTCATTAACCTGGATTTTAGACACCCAATTGAACCCATTGTCTTCTATTCACCTGTATATTTATATAGAGTTTTGTACACATGATCCAGCAATGTGTATGCCATTCTAGAAGAACATTACTGAGTATGACACCTTTCACATAAAATTAAATCCTTTCATGCAAAAACCTCAGATGTCTGAAAGATCTGACCTTTTCCTTAATGCCTTTATTCAGTCGATATAAATAGAAGCATTCCAAGGATAAATATACTGTAAGTATCCATAAAACTCTCTTTGATAAGACTCTCTTTGATTGTGACTAGGTCACAATGTACAAAGAAATAATATTGTAAAGCATGATGGTGACACATATGTTTATTAAGATTATGATGAAATTGGTTTGGTTTGGAAAGCTTATTAGCATCTGTTTAGATTGGTCTTATCTTATTTTTGAACTTGCCTGACAGTATATATATATATATATATATATATATATATATATATATATATATATATATATATATATATATATTAGAAGCATTATACACCTTGCCTCCCATCACCAAGTACAATGTCAAGTGTCTTATGGAGTGGTGGAAAGCACCCCGCTACTGGACTCTGGAGCTGTGGAAATTTATTCTGTGGAGTGAGGGATAATGGTATGGGGCTCTTTTTCAGGGGTTGGGCTAGGCCCCTTACTTCCAGTGAAGGCTTAATGCTTCATCATTCCAAGACATTTTGGACAATGCTATTCTTCCAACTTTGAGGGAACAGTTTGGTGAAGGCCCCAGTGCACACAGCAAGGTCTAAAAAGATATGGTGTTCGAACACCTTTGGGATGAACTGGAAAGGAGATTGCGAGCCAGGCCTTCAAGTTCAACATCAGTGTGTCACGGGTGAGGTCCATCCAGCTTACCTTAGGGACTTAGAGCGGCCAATGTTAGTATTTAGGAGTTGCAGCAGAGTCAGACAGGGCCTGGTGCAGGGCCACATACCAGGGCTCTGACATAGCAGCGGATGTTATCAGTACAAAACAAAGCAAGACCTGGAGGAACCCTGGAGCAGACATGACAGATAGCACTACAGGAAAATTGCTCCAGGCTGAGGCCAAGCAGAGTTATATCAAGGGTTCTAGAGAAGCATAACAAGCAAGAGGACTCAGCGAGCAAGGGGTACAGAGCGAGCAAGTGGGACTTAGCAAGAAACAGGGAGAGCGAGCAAGAAACATAGCAAAAGAGAAATACATGGGAAATTGAATAAGCAAAGCCGAACATAAGTAAGAATACACAGAACACAAATCCTAAACACAACCAAACAAGACATACAGTACATGGCACAGGGCACAACAAAGGACAGGGAGCAAGGCAAGGAACACAAGGGTTGGCGTGAGGAGCCGAGATACTCCCACGCTTCAGAGAAAAGAGGGCAAAGGTAACATAAATGCTGACAGACATAAATACAGGGCTAGCCTAGGACTATAAGATAAATATTGGAGATTTAGTCACATCATATCGCCATAGTATGCTTTACCCACCTATATGCCAAAGTAATCCAATCTTAGGTGGGTCCTAGCGCTAAACCCTGCCTACTGAATTTCTTATAGGATGAAACTAAACATTGAATCTAAGCACAGAGATACAGACATACCTTTGGATTGCAGACTGAGACAACCATAACAAACGAGTAGAGCACAACTCATAAAGGAGACAGAAGTTAAGAGCAGGACTGGAATCAGAAGTTAATGACAGATCATAAGGAAATCCAGGAATGGATTATCAAACAAGCATAAACCATAACACAGAATGGAATACCAGAGCTAAGCAGCTCCATGGCATGGATGGGGCCTGACACAGTGCCTGGCCTTATAAATGCTCTACTGGATGAATGGGCAAAAAAATCCCACAGAAACACTCCAAAATCTTATGGAAAGCCTTCCCAGAAAAATGGAAGCTGTTGTAGCTGCAAAAGGGGGGCCAACTACACATTGTCCCATTGTTATTGGTGTCCCAATACATTTGTCCATATAGTGTATGTCCTTATGGTCCAGTGTAGGCTTCTGTCACCACTGTTGTATTTGTCTTTCAACAGGACCAAAAGTATGGTCCTGCTTGTTTCACTAGTACTACTGCAAGTGTTCCTGTTACAGCCTTTGATTAAGGATATTATATGAACCAACACATTTTTTTACCTTTATTATTGAAAATTATGATTTGTGTTTCAGAAATACTGTATGTTTTTTTGTTGTTTTTCTTGAAATGGTAAAATAAAAGCAGATAGTGCTAGTGGACTTTTGAACCCTACTTTTTGTGGCTCAGACTGCATCTTACTGGGGAACTGCAGCTTGAGGAATTGCCTTTCCCTCTGGGCATTAAGAATTTATTGTTGTGATGTGCTTCCATCCACCTTACTCTATCCACCTTACAACAATATGCTATAATTGTGACGAGGAAGAGCGGGGCAACTGAGTGCTGAAGCACATAAAAATCACCTGATTTATCTCCTCTTCTACTTACAGTCGGATGTGCTGTGTGGTTTTGTTGAACATGTATATTGTTTGTTAAAGTAGCGCCTATCACTTATATACTATTACATAAGAATCACCTGTCCTCTGTAGCACCACTCACTAAAGAGTTCCAAACAGCCTATGGAAGCAACATCAGCACAACCACTGAGCACCGGAAGCAATGTCAGGGGGCGGCTGGAATGTAAAGTACATCACCACTGGACTCTGGAGTAGTAGAAACATGTTCTCTCAAGTGATACATTATGCTTCACTATCTGAAAGTCTGATGGACAAAACTTGATTTGGTGGATGCCAGGAGAACACTACCTACAAGAATGTAGAGAACCTACTGTAAAGTTTAATGGAGGAGGGATAATAGTCTGGGGCTGTTCTCAGGGTTTGGGCCCCTTATTTAGGGTGAAGGGTGTGAAAGAACTTTTCTGGCCAGCACAGAGCTCTGACCTTAACCCATTGAACACCTTTGGGATGAATTGGAATTCAGATTGTGAACCATTTTCTGATCACACAGATATTTTGGCTGAATGGGCACAAATTCCCACAGAAATACTCCAAATTTGAGTGGATGCTGTTATAGCTGCAAAGTGAGGCGCAATTCCATATTATTGCCCACTGTTTTGGAATGAGATATTCAGCAAGCTCATATAAGTATAATTATCAGGTGTCCAACTACTTTTGGACATATAGTGTATGTGTAAATGTGGTTGTAAGGCTAGAGTGCTTTATTGGTTTAATGGATTATGAAGATGTATATTACATCGTTTAGTGCAAGTATTCATTTTACCCCGACTTATAGTTTGATATCCACTTGAAATCCGTTGCCCTTAAGTTTCACATTTCATAGCCTTTAGACTGCAGAAACTAAATTACAGTAGTACTATTATCCAATTTGCTAAGTGTAAGCTAAACTATTTAAGCTATAATCATGGGGCATGTAATAACAGGTTGTGTACCAGCCATGTCACTGAAATGTTCATTAGGTGAAGGGTCTGAAATCTCCAGTTCTGTTTTGCCACTGAGCAATACTTAAAGGCACTCAAGGAACACCACATATTTTTGAAGATAGATCCTTTAAAGGTTTCAAATTTTTTTCTTTGAAACAGAAAATAAATGCCTCTTTATCTTGAATGGGCTGTTAGTTTTTAATAATAATGTAGCTTGGTGGATAGAGCGCTTGAGAAGTATAAAAGACAATGGAGGTGCTGTATATAAAGTGATTCTTGTCTTTCACCATAGACATTTATGGAATTTTCCTGCCGTTTTGACCTTTTTGTTGGCATATAAATATACAGTGCCTATATTTACAACTTTATGTATAAAATGAAAGCATTATTCTGATATGTACACCTATGTACACGTAATGAGTGATAAAAGCTGAAATTGAAAAGATACTGAGGATAGGGAATGTGTTGTATTATAGAGAGACACGTGGATATAATGCAGGTCAGAATATGTATAATAAGCATTACTCTTCTGCCCTCCAAGGCATTGACAATAGAAATGCATGACAATAAACAGCAGTCAATTTATAAAGGTAGACAGAAAATCAATTATATTTAGTTTTTACATTTAGCAGATACCTAATAGGCAATGTTCCATCTAATTTTTCTTAGGTGGTGTGTGCAGAAAATTTCTCTTGTGCAAAAATAAAGTATCAAAAAAATATTATATATTTTTTTTTATTGGGAAAAACTGTTGTGCGCACAATTTTTGGACATGTGCGCTCTCTAAAAATGCTATGTGCGCGCGCACAAGCGCACAGCTTAGAGGGAACACTGCTAATAGGCCTATAAAACTCACCAGTCTAACGTTCTTTGAATGGCTGTTGTTCCTGCACTATTTTAGCTGACATATAATGGGGGTCAGTATGTGAGACAGTGTCCTGCTGCACAGGAGGAGGGCATACATGTAGTACACATACAATGACTGAAACAGAAGCTGCTCTAGATTATAATATAAGCCTTGCTTCTCTGTAGAGGTAAATTCATGCACAGCTTTCCTTTCAGACAATAAAGTGGTTAATTGTCATTTGCATATTAATTGTGCCCCTTCTTAGATTTGTATTTAATGTAATAATGTTTTACTTAATGTAAGGAAGACTTACTTCAATGAGAGGGTGGTGGCTATTTGGAACAGCCTTCCAGCAGAAGAAACTTGAAGTCCACAGAACCCCTGAGATTTCTACTTTTATTAAATGTAGTAAAGTCTTACTTAACGTAAGGCAGATTTACTTTACTTAGGGGTGGTGGATATGTGGAACAGCCTCCCAGTACAAGTAACTTAAGGTCCATATAACCCCTGAAATCTTTACTTTTCTTTTCCTCATGTTTACACCTCTTGATGTTTTGCCTGAGATTTTTTAAGATTTTATTAAAATTTTAATTTTAGAGTGATCTGAGATAGGACTTTTTCCGTATCACTAGCATTGCAATGTTTTTTGTTGTTGCTGTAGGTAACCTTTTTCACCTGTCCATGATTGTTTCCTGTGGAGTTTGCATTTGTTAATACTTAATAAGCAGCACCAGGCCTCCAAGGGTTTAACACATGTACCCACTTTGAACCTTTTTCTGGGAATGCTGCAAAAAATGCTAATCATAGATTTTATGACCCTAGATAAAGCATCATCTTCTAAAAACTCCCAGAAAATGTGCAAGAGGGAAACCAATGAATTAAAATTAACCAGATTTCCGCAGTTTTTCAATTCATTTTTGACGGTTTCAATTTCAACGATTCGTATGAATGCATGAAACAGGCAACTTTGGCTAAGAACCAGTTTGTACCAATCCGAATGCACAAGTTTACTAGGAAGCTAGAGCCATCACCACAGCATAAGATGTAAATGTCTATTCAATTTCCCAGCTATCATAAAATATTTTATTTCTAGGTTGAAATGTGTGTACTGAATGTGTAACACACAACATATAGTCAGCTCAGTGTCACATTGCTTCCATATGGCCAAAGGTGGCTTCAAACTAGAACCATCATTGTTATATCTGTAGACAAAATTCATAACATATTGAGCCATAGTGAGCGTACATAGTTATATATCAGCATATCCAGGCTCCTATGTTACACATTGCTGCTTGCAGCACAGACAGAAAATGACTTTCCTCGGACCAACCTTTCTTTCCTTTCACTCTACGTAATATCAGGTATTATTGTGTATTTTCCATTTGCTTCATGTTTCTTCAAGTACATTAAAATTTCCTGGATGACTAACAATGGCAAATATTTGACAGCTTGTTCTATTGCAGAGACATCCTTCTCCTGTTCCATACAGTACATATGCAGTCTAGAAAATCAGGCAAACACATTTTTTTGTTGAATTCCTTATTAACATATAAAAACATAATGTATATATTCTGTATATACAATATATAAATGTGTGCATAGTATCACCCAATTATATAATAATGTATAGGCAGCCATACAAACTTCCTTTTAATAATGCATATATTTTCTACGGCACTTTCTTTAGTAAGGAAACATGTTGGAAATCTTGCCTTGCTTAATGCATAGTTCAGTCAGCAAGGGTTGTCCAAAAAGTTCATTAGGGTAGACAATTCATTATGGTAAGTGATGACCAATAGCAAAAGTGGAGGGAAAGCCATAACTCTTCGTTACATTAAACTAAATGGAAATCAGTTAGATTTCAAAGGACCGTTGCAGCTAATAGCAATACATGAATAAAATACAAAAGGACTACAAAAGTTCCTCAAAGTATTAGAAAAGTGAACGTTGCCTATAAAAATGTTTTTCTATTCCCTTTAGACTCATATATCTTTGTAAAAATGTCTGTTGTTGCATCTGGCTGTTTATTTAATATCAGATATCCCTCCAACAGGGCAATGATAGACGCAATCACACTGGTGACAATGGATTGATTGATTGAATTGTTACTAGTATGCCACTTTACAGATTCTCCATTCTTAAAGAAACCCATAATCTTCCCCAGATACATATCATTTTTGATTTACATGTTTCCATGAGTTTAACATTTAATAATTAACCTATTAAAACTTTTAACCAATTTGTATTGATTCTTTTTACTCATGTATTTGGTGTATATTCACAACATATGTATAAATTTATATTCTACATATGATTAGTAAGTGTCTCTCTGGTCCTTAATATTACTGCTTGCTTACATGCCATACTATAAGTTTGCTCATTTTCATCATTAATACCTTTTTCATACTGTTTTAAAAACAACCACAATCTGGAGTGGATGTTGGATGAAAAAGTCAAATAAGTCAAGTCTACTAACTGAATTGTGAGGAATTCTGAAGATTTCTTTTAATGGTGCATCAAAAGAAAAGGTCATGACTGAATTAATTTGTTCATATGAGCAGTTAGTAGAATATTAGTTGAGTACAAATTGTAAATTGAAGATTTAGGGATCTTTTTTGATTGGGTTTATAAATACTGAAATTACATAAAATGTATATTTTATTTGTACAAGAATACCACTAGAAACTACAAAGTCATTGCATTTGCACAAGAAGGAAGAGCTAATATAAATCATAGCAGGTGACATAGTGGGCTGTAAAAGGCTCATTGCCAGATATTGTAAATGTTTAATTGCAGTTGTTGCCACCAAGTATGGCACAAACAGTTATAAGGTTTAAGGGGAAATTACTTTTTCACATAGGCCCAGGTAGGGTTGGATAGCTTGTTCCCTTCTATACATGAAATCATTATTTAAAAACTGCATTTTATGCTTACTCTGGTTATCTTTGTCTAATATTAAAATTAGCTTGATGATCTAAAACATTTAAGTGTGACATATAAGCAAAAATGGAAAAACAATCTGGAAAGAATGAAAAAAGGAAGTAAACTCTTTGGAAGGTTTTCTGCGTTCATTGTGGTCCAAGGAAGGAAAAGTGGTGAACTGGAGACAGGGTCATGGGCGGCCAAGGAAGGAAAAGTGGTGAACTGGCGACAGGGTCATGGGCGGCCAAGACTTATTGATGCACACGTGGGGGGGGGGCGCTAGCTCAAATTGCTGAAAAAGTTAATGCTGGTTCCAATAGAAAGGTGTCAGATCACACCGCGCATTGCAGTTTGTTGCGAATGGGGCTGTGTAGCCGCAGACCAGTCATTATGGCCATGCTGATCCCTGTCCGCTGCCGAAAGCACCTGCGATGGGCATGTGAGCCGGACCACAGAGCAATGGAAGAAGGTGGCCTGGTCTAATGAATCATCCACTATCATCCACTATTACATCATGTGGATGGCTGGGTACACATGCGTCGCTTACCTGGAATCCAGGGCCGAACCCTACAATGAAGCCGAGTGGGGCAACTGCCCCAGGCGGCGTTTTTTTTTTTTTTGAAGCGGAGGAGAGGGGCGCCGAGTGGTTTTCGCTTACCCGCTCGGCGCACCTCTCTCTCCTCTGCGAGCCCTCTATCTCGGTGCCGGCTTGTAATGCTGAGCGCCAGAAGTGACGTCAATTACAAGCATTACAAGCCGGCACCGTGGCAGAGCAGGGAGACTCACCGCTGGACTGTTTAACGATAAGTTCAAAGGGGAAGGGTAGATAATGGCGTCGGCGAAGTTTAAAATGCCGCCCCCCCCGGCGTCGGCAGGGGGGGGCTTCATTTTAAACTTCACCCCAGGCGGCCCTGCTGGAATCCCTCATATTCCACATACCATCACTGTCATAGTAATGACTGTAGGCTCCAAAAAAGACATTGGGGTTGTGCATTAAGAATAAACTTGGTGAAAATCCCCACAAATTGATAGCATTTTTAATAAGGCTGACGAAATTGAGAACAATACTAGTGGGAAGGATTCCAAGACGGAGTCCATGCGTAAGAGGCCTCCAAAGAGCTTCAAACGTCTTATCAGTTCATCGAGTGCATGGATGTCTAGTTTATCCCTATTTGTACAGTGCAATAAAGAGGTAAAAAGGGCTAATTTACAGGTATATAAAGCAATGGCAATCTGTTGAGGATAATGAAACTAAAATTATGCACGTTTTATGACTTGATACATGCTGTGTTATCTTAAAACCACTGCAAGTAACATAAAAACATTGTATTTCCAACGCAACCAGAGACATCAAATGCTATGGTTATGCAGAAATGTGTGCGATGATGTCAATGGCATTTGTATAATATTCCACTTGCTATCTTATCGTAGATAACAAGATATATTATCCCAACCCAAACCCAACATGTCATTTTCAGAATCATTATAAAAAGCCATAATAAGTAAGCTACCGTTGTCTTTACTTATGGGTACGATATATAAACTTTTCACTTTGCTCTAGGGATGGGAGGACTGGCATCTTTTGGCCCAGGGGTCAAATACAGTGGTCCCTGGCTTCTCCACTTTATATTATTTTACCCCCTACCAATGCAATATGTTTTTAAATACACACAGCATATAGTGAGCAAGCATTTTCCCCTTTTACCGGTGCTACACTACCAAAAGGCAGAGGAGCAACTGTAAAGAAAGATGCAAGGAAAATAAAATATGTTTAAGCCAATATGGACATGTCTAGGACACAAAGCATGCCGCTTTTTTTAATTAATTAGTAAACGATGATTACTCCTTCATTTGCATATCCTTGCTGCTCTAAATAAAGCATAGGGTTGGAAATCCGGAAATCTAGCATGTAGAAGGTAATCTTTATAATACCATCCTGAGCGCTAGGCTGTTGCTGATCTTGAATAAATTGAATAAACCCATGATATCCAAACAATCTCACAATGTATGTTCTAGGTCTGTTCAGGGAGTAACACATTTTAAAGACAATGAAAGGCATTTCTTATCCTGGAGGCAAGAAGCCATCTCAAGAAGACTAAATGAGAAAAACAGGGCAACATTTAATGAGAAAAGTCTTGCAAGGCTTTTTTCAAAGCAAAATGTTTAATTACTCATGAGCAGACAATATTATAAAACGCCTTCACGAAATCCAATTACATTCTGATAAAACGTTTCGACCAGAAATGGGGTTTGTTGAGCACATTAGAGAATCACCTTTCGGAACCAAAGTCCAGTGATTTTTTTTTAATGAAGTATGAACCTCATCCTCTAGGTGAGAGAAGAATACAGAAGCGGATATAGGATGGATCTAGAATTATATTTTATTTCTATTGATCAATAAGGGACACAGCTAGTTTCATTCAAAACACAATAACTAATATAGTTGTTACCGCATCTTCAAAAATATTCGTACTGTCAGCCTTCTTTGATTCATTTTGTTATGTGGCTGCTTCACAAATATTGCCTTGGCAACCATATATCCTCAGGGCTCTGACATAAATGGATGAATCACATAACAGATTAGTTACCCTCACCTTTACAACTATAATACTACATGGAAGGCAAAGCGATCAGTGACATTTATTGCAAATGGTGTTAAGTGCAGTGAATGCAAACGCTAATTATGCAATAAACACGTGGAGAATTCATGCGAGATCATGTCAAACCATAAAACGTAATGCTTTATTTTGCAGTACCTGATAACGCACATCAATTCATTTATGTTTGATTTGCACACATAATTCTATCAAAGGTTCCCATGCTTCTTAAATCTAAACCAACTTAAACCAAATAAAAAGGTATATTTTTAATCCAGATGTGAAGCTAATACTGTGTTTTTCAAGGTGGACATCAACAATCGCTCTGTGTTTAACGTTCATGAAATGCATTTCGGCTGGATGGTTTACCATCGACCATAAGCAACCACAAGCACATTATCACTAATTATTTTCTTGTGGGAAGAGTAACTGCAGAGTTACTGTACATATGTTTGCTTCCTGTATCAATTAACCTACTTTGACCAGATAAGATGGATTAATTATGCTAAGTAAACACATTTCCACCAGTAAGCCACCCTTACAGCACCTCTGGAAAACCTGATTTTTTTTGTGGACAAGGATACCATCCTAATTTGCATTTTTTTATTTTATTTAGATTTTTAAACATTTATACAAAAAAAGTCTGTTTTGTCCAATTTTTTTGGGGGGGAGGGTGATTTTGACCGGTATGTTACAATGTTTGTTCCCTGCTTTTGTTAATGTAAGCTGATAAACAGATCAGTAAGCAGGGCTCACTTTCCCCATGGTGGCAAGCAAGCAGCTAGTGTGGATGTACAAGGAAGAAGCTGAAGATCAGTTACTGATCAGCGGTTCTAATGCCTCCCTGAAAGGTGTCTTGTGTTTACTGTAAGTGTAAAAGTGTGGCATTTGTCTTGAATAGAAGTCTTGCATGTATACTTTGACATGGAAGACTTCCTATGGGGAGTAAGGAGAAGGCTGTTGATTGGTCAGTAGCCGGAGTGCCAATTTGTAAGAGATACATAGTTGACATGTTGTGCCCAGTTTGCCAACTACATAGCTCCTTCATAGCTAGAAATCTAGGGGTTAAAATGTATTAATACATAAGGTACAGTTGTGGGGAGTAGTATACTACTGTCTGGCTTATCAGACACCAATGGTGCATTAAAACATCATCAATTGGAGTTTATCAAAGAAAACTTTTTTGCTAGACTCGCTAGCAAATAATAACAATATATTCAGTGAACATTCCCACTTTAAAATGTAAAAAACACTCTCACTCATAGTCAAGCTCTTTCACACTCTCTGTCTTACTCTCATGTTCTCATGCTCTCTCTCTTTCAATTGTCTCCCTTTTGCTTCCGTATCCCTATCTCTGTTCCCACAGCTCTGCTTCTCTTGTCTTCTTTCTTCGTCCACTCCTCCTCAATCCTCCATGAGCACTTCTGAAAAAGGGCTTTTTCTCCAAAATCTGCCCGCATTAGGCATTTTAAACTTGTTTTGAGTTTTTTTACTAAACCATAGTTGGTTCAGGTGGTTTTTTTTTACTATTCTTAAGGCTGACAAATTATTTCAAACAAAATATAGAATAAGCAAATATAAGACGTGTACCCATATACCGTATTTGCTCGATTATAAGACGAGGTTTTTTTCAGAGCAAATGCTCTAAATGCTATAATCGGGGTCGTCTTATAATCAGACCTCAAATAGGTCTGACTATGAGACGACTAAGATCCAGATCCCCCGCAGCTGCAGGGGACCTGGATCCTCCTGTCCCCCCCCCCCCGCGCCCCACTTACCGGTACTTCTGAGTCCCCGGTGTGTAGCTGGGGCAGCGTGTAGCTGTCTACGCGATTCACGTAGACAACTTCCGGCGTGGCTAGCAGCGGGGGTTGTCTGCGTCCATCACGCAGACCTTCCCCGGCTGTCAGAGATCAGAGTTCCCCGCACCAGTGCCGGGGGTTTTTCTTTTTTTCCTAAATTAATATTCAGATTTGGAGGGTCGTCTTATAATCAGGGTCGTCTTATAATCGAGCAAATATGGTACTTTCATTTTATTCATGAGAAATATCATACATTTACTGAAATTAGCTGTACAACCCACTAATATAATTTCATTAAAATTAGTGAATCTCAGATATCCCAGAACTGCTTTATACTTACATATACTTTTTGAACATAATCCTAAAGTGGATGTTACTGTAAACCAAGGGAGAACTGCAAATATAGATACAATATTCTAAGGCCAGAGATGTTGCGCAAGAGAGTGAGAGGGTAGGGGAGTTGGTATGAGTGTGTAAGTCTGTGTTAAAATGAGCATGTATGTCTGTTAGTGTGTATGTGTGTGTTTTAGCAGGAGTGTGTAAGTTTATGTAAGTGTGAGAGTGTGTATGGGATGATCTTTACCCCCCCCCAGACCAAACTATGCCAATAATGAAGACAACATAGTAATTTGTAGAAGGGGATTGCAACATGGCATGGTAAAATGTCATAAAGCAATTCTCAGTATTGTGAGAGGCAATTAATTTGTCTGTATTAAAAAAAAAAAAAAGAGAATGGTTATTGGTGTGGTTTTCAGAGATGAACTAGATAACCATCTTTTTGCCATATACCCAGTTTATAGTAAAACTCATAAGCTAACACACACTCTGTTCTCCATTTATGTTTCCCTCATGGTTATTGTTCAGTACTTGCTGCACTACTGTTTAGCGTTCTTATGTTTTTGTTGTTGTGTGGCTTATAGAACCTTCAGTTATTTGTTTTCATAATGCTGTCACTGTGTCATTATGTGGCACAGTGGTGGGAACTGGTGAAGTCTTATTCTGACAGGTCAACGGTCAAGGTTTAGAACCTGGGTAATAAGTCCAGATACAGAGAGGCTGTCATATGTGCTTATAAGATCAGCATCAGAATGGATTTGCAGAGACAAAAT
This sequence comes from Spea bombifrons, assembly GCF_027358695.1. Classification (NCBI taxonomy): domain Eukaryota; kingdom Metazoa; phylum Chordata; class Amphibia; order Anura; family Pelobatidae; genus Spea; species Spea bombifrons. The sequence continues at coordinate 137,979,040 of NC_071087.1, read as the reverse complement.
ATACAAAACAACAAAGTAGCAATAACTGATTTGCTGGAAGAGGGATCAGGTGCTGATGTTTTGAATTAATCAGTGACAATGGATCTTTCTGTCTATTTTCATGATGAAAGCAGCAGTAATGAGAATCTGAGGTTCATTCTGTCAACGATAATTATTCTAAAGGCAGACACAATAAAGAACAAGAGGAAGCGCAGGAATTTCGTTAGATCCAGGGGGAAGGGTACATGAGATACTTAGAGATAAAAAACACTTTAACGCTACAGGAAGGCGAATATCCCCTGTATGACCCTTTTGGAATAATAGAAATGAGCAAGAATGAAGACACATTTCATATGTATCACCATAGGCTAATTGTGAAAGTGCCACCCTCCCCTGGTGGGACTGTTAGATTTTGGAGTCTCTGATAGCAGACAGTTTTCTGCAGTAGCCTTAGTCCTCTTTTTGGACATCATAAACAGGTAAAGCCAGGAGCACACGGGAGACTGAGACAGGGTCTGGTAGATAACAAAATGCAATGGAAACTGGCAGAAAAGGAACTAGGGAGACTAACAGAGACAGAATCCGGGTCAGGGTGGCCAAGGTCATGCACAGAGAAAGCCAAAACATAGCAGAATGGTAAGAGTAATCAAAATCCAGGCCAAAGGTCAAATGCAGGTAATCCCAATCACACAAGTGAGGTACTGTAACCAAAAGGGCAAAGCCAGGGGTCCAAACCACAATGCTGACTAGGGTCATGAAACCCTCCGGCAAAAGAAGCTCAGATAAGCCCCACTTTATAAAAGCCTTTAATTAGCAGACAAGCCACTGGTGCGTCAGTAACTAGGATGACAGGGAACGTGGAGAAAAGTACCCTATCAACCACAGAGACCCCTGGTGGTGACTTGGGCAGATAAAAAACCTCCAATCCTCAGGGTCGCTACCTTTAATCCCGAGGTTCCGTACAGTAGCCCCAAAAAACATACTACCAGCATCAATACTTTTTCCTTTTGTAGCTTTGCATATAGACACAAGATGCCTATACGCATACTTCTTGCCCCTCTCTGTATTATGGCCCCTATTACAAGCCACAGACATCAGTGAGGGGGCTGAGCTTGTGACATGGTCATGGGGGCTGGTCCCATGCCACAGATTGGCCATGGTTTGGGAGGAGATATTCTTCTTGGGTAGCTACCCAGGGGACCCTTAATGTGGTTCTTCATGAAACCACTTCCTCATTTTTGCTATATTGATGGTAATTTCTTAGAGAGACCATCCAGAGCCCCAGACAACAAAATGTCAACCCCCATGGTGATGCCCCTCCCTATCATGCCATACCCTATCATGATCACACCTCTTCCTGGTTAAGCCTCTCCATTGTGGTTACACCCCCTCATATATCTATTTGTTGCAATAAAAAAGTTAAACAAATGTTAATTTGTGGTTTTCACAAATCACATGTAGTTATTATTAAATATATATATTAAAGATAGCTGGCACCAATTTAAAAAAAAAGTAATTTTAATCCTAAATCTATAAATACAGAAACCTGAAAAATCTAAATGTAAATATATTTACTATGACATAAATGCCATATAGTGAGCACTGTCACATTGACGGTGGTACACCATAACTCGCATCACTTTTTACTAAGCCAGAAACTGAAAGTGGTACTACAATCAGTGCCTGACTCAGTATATAGTGATAGGTGCACTGTACACCTTAACTCCCATAATTCTATGCTGAGTCAAGCACTGGTGGTGGTACACAATAACTCCCAGTGGTGGTAATTGTTGTGTACCACCATCAGAGGGCCCTTACACACGTGTCATGCTTTCTAGCACTCTCACAGTCTTTACATTTTCTGTGTCTCTGTCTCTTCTGCATCTCTTCTTTCTCGGCCTTTACCTTTTATTTTTCTGTCTTCCAATAATATATATAAGTTCATTGCTGCAGCTTCAGTAGTCTCCTACTGAGAGTATGTATAACAAATGTTTGCTTTCAATTTAGTGGCACCAGTTTGGGGAAGGTCCTTTTTTTATTTCAGCATGATTGTGTCCCTGTGTACAATGCAAGGTCCATAAATACATGGTTGGATGACTTTAGAGCGGAAGAACTTGACTGGCCTTGAACACCTTTGGGATGAATTGGATTCATGAATGGGCTCGTTGCAAGCCAGCATCCCCCTTGTTCTTTTTGCGGAATGGGAAAAAATTCACATAAATACTCCAAAATCTTGTGGAAAACCTTCCTAGAACAGTGGAGGCTGTTATAGCCATAAAGTGAGGTCCAACTCCATATTAATGGCCATGCTTTTTGAATGGGATATCCAACAAGATCATATATGAGAATATATCGTTGTCAGGTGCAATGTTTGCTTTAATTTGTAGTAGTAGGTGTGCACAAAAATCACAAAGCATTTTTTTACCTGTTACAAAAGTATGTGCTTCCTGAATGCTTATTGAAATGTAAACTTGAAATTGTTTCAAGATAACTTTGACACAACCTCTCTCTCGGGTCTAATAAAACTGTCATCACCTCAGGGTCCTTTCATCCTCTTCTTCACTGTGCTACAACTTTCTTTTCCTTCCCAATGTAGTTCTGGTATAAATCAAATAAATAACACAGAAACACATCATTGTGGGTATGGCTCAATGAATAATACATACAAACCCTGTATTTGCAGGGTTAGAGTAAATAAATAAAACATGGAAGCATAGCATTGCATGTATAAAGCCAATGAATAAACACACAACCCCAATATATAGATCAAATAAATAATGCATGGGAACCCTAAATTACAAACACAGATCACATGTTGCACACCTCAAAGGCCAGCCTTGTTCCCCAGATGGCAGACATAGCACTTTCCCAGCACCCACCTTGCATCCAGAGGACTTGCCCCAGCGACCAGATTGCACACATAGGGCATGACCCAGCACCTAGATTGCACCCACAGAATTTGCCCCAGCACCTAGATTGCATACATAGGACTTGCTCCAGCACCCTGATTACATACAGACACAAGACTTGCTCAGATTGCATCCACAAGATTTACCCAGCACTCCAATTGCCCTTAGACATACTTGCCATAACACACAAACACTCTCTCTCTACCCTTTCTCATAATTTCTTCCCATCTCAATACCTCACCTCTTTCTCATTATCTCTCCCATTTCATCTCATATTTCTCTTCACCTCTCCTTTTTAAATTTTTTATCTCTCTTATTTATTTCTCCTCTTCTCTTTGATCCCCCTTTCTCCTCGCGTCTTCTCTTTCTCTTTATCATTGCCCTCTCCCCTTTCTCTCTCTATCTCTTCCCTTCTTTCCCTACTCCTACCCTTTCTGGTTTTCCCTCCTCCTCTTTGACCCTCTTTAACATTATCTCGTTTTTTTCCTTATCTCCTCTCTCCAATTTCTATTTATCTGTTTTCCCCTTTCTCTTTATCCTTCCTTTTTCTCTTCATCTCCTCTCTTCTATTTTTCCTCATCTCTCATTATCTCTCCTCCCCTCTATCACTACCTCTCTTCTTCTTTTGCTTTATCTCTCCCCTTTGTTCATTAATAATTGTCCTTAACTACTCTGTGTACTGGAGCTTGTTTCATAATACAATGGAAGTTAATTCAAAACTCTGTATATAATGCTTTTTCTTCCCAAATATCCACAACAGGATTGCGCAGATGGAAGGATGGGATTCCTACCTACTTAAATAAATAAACACTCCTGGGGCCAATATAATGGATTTTTCATGTAAACTAATAAAACAATAAATACAATATACACATTTGTATCCTCACAACATTCTGTTGTTATAGTTAATATCATAGAAGTGCACAATATTTTTAGTATATGTAAAAAAGGTGAATTATGCATTTCTTTTCTGAAATAATAAGCTCTGTTTCTTTTTGTCTGGAATTGGATATAACTACTTGGATATAAGTAATATATGCCCTGACAATCAGGAGTAAAATCCTAGAATAGGTAGGAAGTTCGGGATATTGTTAATACCTTTCAAGATTATACTGTAATGATGATATATTTCAAAGTATAACGTTATCATTGTGTTGCGGCAGATCTGTTTAAAATAGAGGAAATAGAAGATCACCTTGACCTAGTATTTGGCATGTCCTGTGGTGCAAAATGTAACATGAAGTAGAGTTGCTCTACATAAAACACAGCATTTGTTTACAGTACTAAAATGGGTATAAAACACATTGCACGGATGCAAAACTGACCTAGCTGAGTTGACCAGGATTGTGCTAATGTTGTTTCCATAGTTACAATATGAGTCATGCATGGAAAACAACAGTAAACAGAGCAAGGTCTGTGCTGTCATTACAGCCATCTATGGATATATATCCATTACAAGAACAGGACTCTGGATACATTATTTCTCATTCAATAAAGGGGAACTACCACCATCACAATTAAAAAAATGTTAATGAGAAGGTTTGTGATGTATGCATTCTAGCTCAGCCCAGCCTAATAGGCGAGCACACTGACTTATCTAACTGCCTGGTGCTAAACAATAGAATGCCTCAGTTGTGATCACCCAGAAGGACTCTACAACAAGGAAAGAACTTCATTAGCATGCGATCACTGTGGTGTTTGTGTCAATCAAAACATCACTTACTAACCACCTACTAGCCTACAGTTCTGTAGATAAAATGGAAATTTAATGTGGGGTGACCAGATTGTGTACTGCAAAATATTTATTAGACATAAATCACAGCCTGTGCTTCTTCCACATTAAGACTCGGTGGCAGAAGCCATATCCAACATATAGACAGATAATGCCAAAAGAAAAGATTATTTTTTTACATTATCTTTCGACTTCAATGGGCCTAATTTACTTCTATGGAGCCATACCTTATGGCACCTGAATAGTGCTTGGATGGACCCCATTCCCACTACCAGGTGGACTATGGCACAGGGGTTAGGTAGGGTTTTGATTTTTAATTCAGGATCAGGTTGCAGGATTGCCATGTTCATCCAAAATGTATCCTTGTAGTAGGCTGCTGTGTTTTCCTCTGAAGGACCTGCTTCTACAGAACTGGAAACAAACAGGTCCCCACATGGAGTGAAGTCTTATTGAGGATGCTCTAAACTACTCAGTAATGCAGCAGGATTAATAATTTACCATTCCACCTTCAAATTTACAATGCACAAGCTGTACTATCCACTACTGCCAATATTCCCTCTAAGGTGCGTAGGCCAGTACTGAAACAGCTGAAGTAGGAAGTGCTGAAATCTAGAGCTGCAATTATAAATCTGACATGTTAAGTCAATGACTTAAAATGGTTCATCTCAGTGCATTAAAGACTTTATTTATTTTGAGGTTTATTTTAGGCACAACACATTTACCAGGAAATGCACAGTGCGGAAGTCATGCTGTTCACATTTAATTATGCTCTTTTTTATTTTGCGGACCAGACATAATTTACAGTTCTATGTTTCTTTCCTGTCAACATGTTATCGTGGACTGAACCCACTAAACGCTGCTAATCTAGTGAATTGAGAAACAGAACCATCGCTCTTGTAATAAGTATAATCATAGCTGGAGCACCTATTAAGCAATGCAGATGCCTGTCACAGTTGGGAGCCTCGGCATAGAAGAGATAAACCATACCTAAATCCAGCACTGAAAGACATGTATTGTTTCTGTTATGATTATCTTTATGTTATGTTTTGTTTTTAAGTTATTGAAGGGTTTGTGTTCCAGCACTGACAACCAGTAAATCTATATCTAAGACATTTTTATGTAAATTTGCCTTCATTTCTCACGATGTCTTGGTGAATATTGAAATAGAAGCGCAGACAGTGTTTGTTTCTTGTATACATTGTACAGCCAATACACTGTTTCTTGCAGCATGCTTACACCTGTTTGGTAGGCCTCATATTATACATTTGTATTATTCGAGCCTGAGACTAGCTTAGCGCACCGACACTTTTTCTTTTCCCTGTTTGCGAATATTGAAATCAAAGTAGAAGGTTGCAACACACTTTGGACTGTACCTACATTCACTTAGAGGATTACACATGAGCTTCTAATACTATTGACCATTAACAACTGTGTAAAGCTATTAGATATCTAAGAGCAATTAGCATTTTAAAACATGTGACATAGCTCCCAAACACAGCAACAATAATAACAGAAATGACTTGGAATATTTGAACATAGCGTACCTGTCAGAAACAGAGGCGCCAGGCATTTTACACATAATAGATACAGTGACGCTGACGAAGACATGATCAGTCTATAATTTTAATTTTAATTTTAATAGTTTTATTTGAACAGTGAGAGACAGGATAACAACAAAAATCCAGAATAACACAGTTATAAATTGATTTGCATTTTACACAGTGAAATAAGTATTTGACCCCTTTGCAAAATATGACTTGGTGACTACTTGGTGACAAAACCCTTGTTGGGGATCACAGAGGTCAGATGTTTCTTGTAGTTGGCCACCAGGTTTGCACACATCTCAGGAGGGATTTTGTCCCGCTCCTCTTTGCAGATCCTCACCAAGTCATTAAGGTTTCAAGGCCGAAGTTTGGCAACTTGAACCTTCAGCTCCTTCCACAGATTTTCTATGGGATTAAGGTCTGGAGACTAGGCCACTCCAGGACCTTAACATGCTTCTTCTTGAGCCACTCCTTTGTTGCCACGGCCGTGTGTTTTGGGCCATTGTCATGCTGGAATACCCATCCACAACCCAAATTCAATGCCCTGGCTGAGGGAAGGAGGTTCTCACCCACGATTTGATGGTACACAGCCCCATCCATCTTCCCTTTGATGCGGTGAAGTTGTCCTGTCCCCTTAGCATAATGTTTCCACCTCCATGTTTGACGGTGGGGATGGTGTTCTTGGGGTCATAGGCAGCATTCCTCCTCCTCCAAACACGGCGAGTTGAGTTGATGCCAAATAGCTCGATCTGACCATAACACTTTCACTCGGTTCTCCTCTGAATCATTCATTTGTTCGTTGGCAAACTTCAGACGGGTCTGTATATGTGCTTTCTTTAGCAGGGGACCTTGCGGGTCTCAACCCGTTACCTATATAAAAGACACCTGGGAGCCAAACATCTTGCTGATTGATAGGGAATCAAATACTTATTTGAAGTGCGTTATTCTGGGTTTTTTTTGTTATTCTGTCTCTCACTACTTTTAAAATTATAGACTGATTATGTATTTGGCAAACGTACAAAATCAGCAGGGGAATTTTTTTTTTCCTCCACTGTATAACACACATGCAAATTACATCATGAGATCACGTGCATATGATGTCATAACACTGCACATACATGAACTTTAGCTCTTTGACCCTTTTGTGTTCTGAGCTACTTAAACACCAGTCTTCATTTTAACTTGAATGGACCAGTTTCCCAGGCCCTTCAATCTCTACTTTCATGTACTGATGTTAATTGTGCCAGTGGTCTGATTCCATTTAGACCAATATTACCGCCAGAGTCTATGGGGAAAATACTCCTCGTCGACCTTCATCACCTTGTTACAGTAGATATCCTATGGGTCTAAATCTAGTCGTTTAGGGTGAAGGCCATCAATAGTCTTCCCTTGCAGCCAATTGCCGCATGAGAAGTATCTGGTGTTAAATGCGATAACATCTCTATCCACTAGTGTTTTGGATGAAAATGCTTCTTGGGGTCCAGAGTGTATTGACAATTATTTTTCACCAGCTTTCAAGATATTGATCACTACAGTCAGTACAGATACCTCCCATATACCACATGCTTATGTTGATGTTTTCAGTTATAAGGAGACCAATCGACTACATCAATACTGATACTATGACTGTCTCGCTGATATTATACATGGGATTATTCCTCCTCAGAGATAAACATATTTTTTATCCATACCCAAAACCTCTGCAATGGGTCATTACATTAAGGAGAATTTGGAGAAGGGATTCACCAGACATTCCACTTCTCCTATTGGCTCTGAATTTTTGCCTTGGATTGACCACCAAGGACTTAATCGTATCGATTAGACATGTGCAAATGGGCCAAAAACAATTCAGACAAATTTTTCGGTTCGTTTTTGGCCCATTCGTTTCTGGGCAACAAATTTTGTTCCTTGCCCATTCAGTTCGCCCAAACATTTGGTGGGGCATTTATTATTCAGGAACGAAATTCGTGCCCGGTGTCACATTCACTTTTCTCTCACACTCTCATTCTCACACTCTCTGAATGTCTTCCTACCTTCTCTGATGACCACTTCTACTTCCGTGTCTTGCATCTTCTTGTTCACCTATCTTTTATCTTCTCTTTTCTTCTTCTCTTTCCTACCTTCTCTGCTGACTCACTTCTTCGCACTTCTGCATCTTCTTCATCTTCTCCCAACTCTTCTCTCTTTTATCCTCAATCTTTAATCTATTTTCATTGGCAGCTCCGTGGACATAACCCGACGGGAATGGTGGCGCTTGCATTGATGTTGTCTCCCCGATCCTACCATCGGGGCAGAGGACGTGACCAATAGTGTCATCATTTTGCGCTAAATTGAACTCGGAGCAATATGACGGTGCTTGCTGTGACATCCTCTCCACTGATTGGAGGATCAAATACACTAATTGGACGATTTCCTTTACCGACAGTGTAGCATGTGTTTAGGTGTTTTGGGGTATCCTTGGCAACAGACAAGACAGGGGGCCCTTGTAGACTACTTAAGTCCTTGAGAATTTAAATCACTTCGGTTAGCCTGACATTCCAACTTCCACCTGATAAGGTCCAGGATTTGCACTCATAGGTTAGTTTATTTCGAAGGGCAACGAAGCTGACTTTGTGAGAGATGTAGTCCTTGCTAGTTAAGTTACATTTTGCATGCTGAATTGACATGAAACTCATATTTTGAAAGGACCCGGTCGGCAGAGAATTGAGCAATCACAGACATGAGGGGCCTTTTGGGTACAGCACTTGCAGACTAGAGCTGGACTGGCCTATCATAGATAGTCCTGCTGGAGACAATGTATGATATGTTGTCCAAATGTAGGCAGGGGTGTATATCTGTTTCTATGGGGCACATGATGAAGCATAACACTCCACTGACTTGATTGATTATGTATTAGAATCCTAGACCTGTAAGTTTTTGCAGTCCTGAACACCATTGCAGCAGAAAAAATATCCTAATATTGAATTGTTATAAACCAAGTGATTATAAGTAGGCCACTAAATACTAAGCTACACTTGTCAGGAAAAAAATCAATACATAAACAAGGATTAAAAATACAGATTCCCACATCAGTTGTGCCATGACGCTTTATTGATCATCTCTGCCAATAACATTTGCACTAGGACTATTAACAAGGACATTGTGTATGCACATTCACACTCCAGATTAAAACATTTGTGCTCCTCTGACAAGAGAAGGATTTGTTGCAAACAAATTACTCAAGATCACAGAATCAATAGTGCATTTCCTTCATCAACATTTTTACTAATCTAGATAAAAGTATCACAAGTACAAATTTAGGTGAACTTCCTAACTAAGGGGGTATGATGCAAAGTTAAACTTGCCGTTTGTCCATGCAGAGTACAATAAAAAAAGTTGAGTTTTCCAAACTCATATTTTTCTCAGTATGGCCAGTTTGGCAAACTAAAAAATTAATCATAAATATTTTTTTTTTCTTGTTCACTGCCACTCTATGTGAACTATGTTCCTAGTACCCCCTTACCTATTCATGTTCTTGTAAATCCTGGACTGGTGGCTACGTAAGTCCAAATTCTGCAAAGGGGTGCAGGGCAGCCTGTGGACAAGTGAAAATGTCACAGTGAGAGAAGATGTTCACAGTGAGTAAAGAAGAGAGTTGGCGTTCTATACATGCTTACGCTGACGCAGTAGGTTGAGCTACAGTAATGCTAGTGGACAATAGAAAAGGGCATATTCACCTAATGGGCTGGCCAGTCCGTGGACCGGCACACTGAGATGTCATTGCAGCCAATGCAGCTGCAAATTTTAAATCGGCCGTAAGCCGCTTAATGATTTTAATGTGTCCGGCCTGTCTGCACCATACCGCCCTGTACCTCAGTAAGGCTCTTCGTCCCGCCTCTTTGAAGATGCGACGTGCCGCTCAAGGAGGTGGGCTCACACGGAACAGCTCCTCATGACAGCTGGAAGAACATGTCGGAGGAGAGCAGTCTGCAGGGAAGGAAGCCAGCAAAAAAGTAAGTATTTAAAAAAAAAAAGTTGGGGTGGAAGGTGGAAGGGGACTGATATTCAAAGGGGGGGGGTGCCTTGGGACAACAATTAAATACAAAAAGGGGGTGGCTGGGGGTATGAGTACACAACAGGGTGGTTGGGGCATCACATAAATCAATACACAAAGAGGGGTGGGTGGCTGTGGGCAATGCACATGGGTACATTAACCAGTACAAAAGGGGGCATCAACACTCAAGGAAGGGGGGCTGGCTGGGGACATCACATAAATCAATAAACAAGGGTGTTGGGGCATAAATGCACAAAGGGGGCTGGCTGGGGGCACAAATACACATGGGGCAATACACAGGGGTGTGGGGGGAATACATTAAAACTAAAGGGGCCCCTGGCTGGGGCATCAATATACAATGGGGAAAACACACAAATAACAAACCAGTGTGGGAAGTATTTTTTATGCTTTGTGTAGATTAACCCGTACTGATGCGGTCATCGGTGTGGCCGAGTCTGTCCTGTTGTGTGTGTGTTTGGGTGTCGGTGTGGCAGAGCCTGTCCTGATGTGTGTGTTTGGGGGTCGGTGTGGCACAGCCTGTCCTGGTGTGTGTGTTTGGGGGTCGGTGTGGCACAGCCTGTCCTGATGTGTGTGTTTGGGGGTCGGTGTGGCACAGCCTGTCCTGGTGTGTGTGTTTGGGGGTCGGTGTGGCACAGCCTGTCCTGGTGTGTGTGTTTGGGGGTCGGTGTGGCACAGCCTTTCCTGGTGTGTATTTGGTGATCTGTTTCCTGGCACTTTACTTACTGTAGGGATAAATCAAACTAGTTAAATTTTACTTATCCAGAGATAAAACACCCTCCTGAATTTGTAGTCACTTGAGAGGACAAAACGTTCTAGGCCCAGAAATGAGTGAGAGGAAAAGTAAAGGTTTTGTGTTATTTACTCTATTTCAATCTGCATATTTTATTAAAAAGGATTAGCGGCACTAAATTGTGGCTTCAGGCGTCCCATGTATGATGACTTTTTTTTTTGTGTACTGATGAACTCCCAATACCATCACATTACATCAATATGCCCCAAAGACGTTAGGCTGCCAGTCCTCCCCTGCTTTCGGGTTGCTGTGTGCACAGCGCGTGAGCAGATTTACTTTTACGGTGGAGTTATGCAACTTTGTGGAATGTGACCCTGCGTTCCTAGCTCTCCAGGTTGGAACAGGCCGGTCCTGGTATACACACACATATATACACACACAATCCCATGCAATCAGCAGGCATTTTAGTATATATTGCCATCAAGCATTGCCATTTATATTCTTTTAAACATTTGCACTTTTTTTTTAATCTTAATATTTTTAATTCAATGCCCTTTACCTCCCATAGGACTGGGATAAAAAGAGCAAAAGAAGCTGCATTATATCATTCCATGTATTCACCACTGGAATGGAATTATAGTGATATTGTATAATTAAGAGTCATATCAACAACCTCATCTGAGAAAAAAATGTTTCATTCTTGAATCACATTCTAATTCACTATTCCTACTAGAGAATTGGCTACTTATCTCTATATGGATTACTAAACGTCATGACCGCTATGAGGTTTTTTTTCAATTACGTATTAACCCTCATCCTACTGATTAGTGAGAGACTTACACCCTGTAGGGTTAATTTATTAGCCCTTAAATACCGAAAATAGTGCTCAAATTACACTTATATGTAATATGACGTTACATAGTTACAAGCACATATTGAACACATAGTAAACCATTAACGAAACATGGTTATTATGTGCCATCTAGTGGTAGGTGTGTGTACATACATTTTAGTTCAAAATCAATACTACAAACTGATTTCTACTGAATTTACTGAAATACTGCAATGTATTTGTTAAACATTTAAAAAAAAAAAAAAAAAAAAAGAATTTTAGTGCAATGTTTGGCACAGATTGGCACTAAAATATTTAAATAAAAAGTGTTTTCTAGGTGCCGTAGAAAAATACTGTGGGAGGTCAACTTTCGTTCAGCTCTTTTGCTTTTTCTACCAGCTATTGGGGCCAAAATCCCAGGATATCACTTTTAAAAAAAAAAAAAAGATAAAAAACTTAGGAAACAGCAATGTGCATAATTCACATTTAAGCCCTGTAGCTACCAAAATAGACAGCATTTAAGGCAAATCAAGACAAATACCTAAATAATTTTTTGTTTTTTTCATTTGCACTGCCTCTGTATAGTTTTTATAGGTGAATAATTTTTTCAGATTTTTTTATTTCTTTCATACTAAATGATAGTTTTTATATATAAACATATATATATATATATTGTGACAGAAAGGCCGGTACAGTAGTGGATGGGCGGTATATACGCCCTACTTTGGCCCTACTTTGGGTCTCTGGGGTGGAGTATCCAGAAGAGCAGGGTGGGCTGGTGCTCCAACAGCTTTTAAAATCCAGACCAGGATTTACAGGTGACCAAGTATAGCTCTCCTGGCTGGCAATAAGAAGAGAGAGTGAATTGAACCAAGCTGGGCTTTTTAAACCCTCCTGATTAGACCAGGTGAGCTATACTTGGTCACCTGTAAATCCTCAGAATATATAATGTGAGGGTACACTTAACAAGTTAGTTGAATAAAGATATAGCAAAAACATCTAGAAGGGGTCATGAAGGGGTCAATGTAACCCTTGGAGGGGAAAAAAAAGCATCTGTTTACTAGACCGGTGCATTCAGATTCATACAAATTTTAATGAAATTTGTCAATTTCATCAGTTCGTACGAATGTCGGAAACCAAGAAGGGACCGCAACAAAACAAACAAAAATGAAGCAACTCATTCAATTACCTGCCAACAGCATCCATGTCCCCGTCTACTTCCGCTTCTCATGCTTCTTCTTTCTTTGTCCACTTCTCCTCATG